>NC_021167.2:27134088-27181392 GCF_000331145.2 Cicer arietinum
ATAAAAGAGCATATTAAAGAATAATAGTAGTTTTAAAAGAAGAGAATGAGATAACTAAATCTTTATCATACAACTGTATATCGATGATCAAAATTAAAACAAAAAATCATGTATTACTTAAATAATTTTTAATTTTAACATTACATGTATAATTTAATTTTCATATACCATCAATATAAAAAAATTTACATTTTTAATAATATGGTTGTGATATATTAAGAAATTTGAATTAGTAAGGAAGAAAAAATCAAGTCTAACTTTTTTGTCGTTAAACTTAGTATATGAAATAACGAAATTAGTAACAAATTTTGTATTCTTATGCATTTAAATTTTTTGCTATTGCAATTTTTTTTCTATAAAGCTTAAAGAATTTTCCTTTACCTGTCAAATCAAGTATGGTGTATTCAACAATATCTCCAGAAGAGGTTTCTTCACTTTTAATATACCTCAGAATCCTGATGCAAAATTTTAGAAATTTTTAGATTGTTCAATTGGTATGCATATATTATATAATTGTGTGGCAAAAAATAAAAAAAAAATTAATTTTACCTTTCTTTAATATAAGTAGCATTTGAAAAATAAACAGGGGAACCAACTTGTATAATTAAAACTCCTGGAATTGTTGAAGAATTTGTATATTGCTCAACATCTCTGTATAAACCAGAATCAGATAACTTTCCAAGCTTGCATGTTGCTGGTCTAGCTACATATAATAGTGCTCTAAGTATACCTAGCCCAACCTTCATTCAAAATATATACAAAAATTTAGAAAAAAAATATTAAATTGACAAATTAAATTAAGATAATTCAATTCTATATATATACTCAAAAAAAGTTGAATTTCACTTTAAAAAAAATTGAATTTCTAATAGAAATTAGAGACAGAAAAAAATAAAGGGTTTATTTGTTGTCATTTTCCGTGTTCGTATTTTCATTTTCAATTCAACTCAATAAACATTGTCGATCCAATATTTTTCTCATCATTTTCTTCTACTATTTTTTAAAAAGATTTAAAATTTTGAAAATGTCTAAACATTATTTTTATTATTTTCGGAAATATATTTTTCAAAAGTTATTTTTTTATCTTCTCTGTATCATAATAGTTCACTACACAAATCTTTTATGTTTTTGTAAAAAATTTAAAATGAATATGTATTTTACAGAAAATGAAAAATAAAAAACATTTTTTTTAAAAAAAACAGAACCTAAATAATGCCTTGAATTTTTGACGTCTTAACGCTGAACAATAAAAAACAAAAACAATTTTGATTTTATTTTTTTCTGTCTCTAATTTATCTCGATAATTCAACTATTTTTAGTACAATGAAAAACAGCTAATAAAATTGAGAAATTAATTAATTGAATAAAAAAAAAAATGTACTCACAGAGATCATGAGGCCAACATCCATGGATATAAGGGTGACACCCAAGAATGCACCCATGCAAATAAGAAAATCAAATTTGTCAACTTTGAAGAGATAGATAACTTCTTCATAATTTATGAGACCAACCATGGCTGATATAATAATAGCTGATAAAGCAACAATTGGTGTGTTGCTAAATAATGGTGCCAAAAATTGTAGTGTTAGAGCCATTAGGATTGCTTGTACCACATTTGTCATGGCTGTTTTACACCCTGCATTGTAATTTACAGCCGTCTTCGAAAATGGTCCTACAAAAACACTTTTTGTTAACCTTCTGATTTTTAAGAGAAATAATTTCACGTAATCTGTAGTTTGACTGAAAGATAAATAAAATCTGATTAAAGATTATTTTAGCCTGTATTTGATGTCAGATACTTCTAATTGATTCATACACTTATTTTTCTTTAATAATAAATAATGAAAATTTTTAAGTTAAAAGATTGTTTGTTAGTGTGGAATATGTTGAACATATTGTTAATTATGATTTATTATTAGTTCATAAAAATGTAGTTAGTGGCTGGTCACACGAGACTCTCATAAAAAGATGAAATTGAGAGAAGATAGATATGTAAATTATAAACATTCCCGCAATCAATACATATGTGATCTTTAGACCTAGAGCAAATAGTTCAGATCTCAAGTAATCTTTAGACCTAGAGCAAACAGTTCAGATCTCGAGTCAACAATCACTTATGTCTGACTGAGCAAATACGCGCAATCATTGACTGCAAGGAATCTGAATACTAATTCTAGACATTCATAAATAGAGAATCTAATTTTATAATATGAATATATAACTTTTAAGTCACATGAATTCCGTCCTCGTATAATTATTAGTACATAAATGTGAATAAAAATGAAACTTACCACTAGTCAAGTAACATGATGTAAAAGAACCACATAAGTTCATAAGGCCAAAAGCTATCATCTCTTTGTTTCCATCATGAGGTGTATTATCAGTAACTGAAAAGCTTCTTCCTATGGCTATTCCTTCCTACATACATATACATACACAAAAATTTACTTAATTAATTAATAAAATTAATGTTGATTATTATGATAGATTATAAAGAAATTCTAATTCATTACCGCTAATGACAAAACTCCAGTGATTAGGCCAGCTCTAAGCACTGCTGATAAATATTTACTATCAAAGTTGAAATATTGGATTGATATAGGATTTAATCCTTTATCTAGATGTCCCACCTAGATATAATAAAATTCAAATGTAAGTACAAAACAAAGTTTTATTTAATACATATAAAATACTAAAAATAAAAAAAAAATAAAAAATTTTGAGGAATTATAAAAATAACTTACAATTTGAATTCCATGATTTTGACCTTTGACAAGGTATGTAAAAAGGCCACCAACAATTACAGTTGTCATTGGAGCTATAGCAGATACCCAAAAGAGTTTTGGTTTTTTTGTCCTCTGAAAGATTATATAGAAAATTGAAATTCATTATAAAATATTCCAATATAAATTTTAGATATTAGATTAACATTGTAGGCTTATATTTTGAGTTAAAAAATAGATTTTAAAATACAATTTCAAATATGAGCACGTTGATTTTCATCAAAATATTAAGATATACGGTTAAAAGTAACACTTTGTTTCATAGTTAAAAGATTTTGATAAATTGAAAGAAATTTATATTCTGACTTTATTAAATAGACTTTAAAATACAATCAGAAATATGAGATAAAACTTCATCTAACTTGTGAGATATAAATATTTTTAAGTTTTTATAGCTTAAAAATTTATATTTAATTTATTTTTTGTTAAAAAATTTAGATTTTTGTAGAGAAAATTATAATATTGTTCAATACATGCATGTAAACAAACATTTAAAAATTCGAATGATACACATGAATTTTCTTAAAAGAACATATCAAAATTGTTAATAATTTAAAAAAAAATTACTATTTTTTGGAGAAATTTTTTAAAAAAACTAAAAAAAATAATATATTTATAAGAATAAGAAACTTATGTAACACTTTTTAATTTGACGAATACCAATAACTTGGTGAAATATTTCCACTGATGCCATAATTTTATTCTTAGTTTATGGACATAAAACTCCCTAGTAGTCCACAAGTTTAAGTGGGGCACTAAAAAGTCTTCTCAAGCTACCTTTTTTCTATTCTTATAACAAAATAAATATGCAAAAGATAAAGGTTAGATGAGAATGACTATATATATAATAAATACTACCAAATAGAGCACTCACCAAGTGCCTTGTAAATTGTAAGAAAACAAGGAAGATTATTCCAAGAACTGTTGTTTCCCATCGTATCTGTTAAAAAAAAAAAGTAAAAAGAAAGCTTAACCTTTATTCCCATAAAAAAGATAGAATAATTTTAATTTTAAATTAAATAAAGTTTTAATTTTTATAAAATTAATGTGTTTCACTTTTAGTCTTTATAAAAAAAAAATAGTATTTTTTATTCCTTATAAATATCATTATTTTCAATTTTAGTCCTTGCAGTAGAAACTAAAATTTAAAAATGTGATTTTTATTGGAATTAAAAGGTACAAAAAAATTTATATAGATTAAAAGTAAAATACAACAATTTCATATAGACTATAAACTTATTTAACCATTTAACATTTTAGAAAATGATTTTTCTTTAATTTATATTTGAAGGGTAAATATATAAGGTATGTTTTGATGAATATAATATGTTTTTTAATTTACTTGTTTTGATTAGTCATGCCATAAAGAAATTAAATAAACATTAACTTATTCCACATGCTAACCTCATGCCTATTGGCGATGATGCCCTGTATCACAGCTATAATATTGGTTTTGGATGAAAAATGTTTTAATCCAAATATACCCTTTAGTTGTTGAAGGATAAGAATTACTGCAGTGCCTCCCATGAATCCAGTGATGGTAGAATGGGAAAAGAAATCCACTAATATTCCCAACCTGCAAAGTTCCTTTTTCATGATCAAAATCAACCACACACAAAAAGTAGAATGAAAATAATTGAGTTGCTTAGTCAATTTTTGTGTTCTATGCATTAAAGACACCTTATATTATAGGTACGTTTGATATATATATCAGTGTCCGACACAACAAAATATTAATGTTACTGTCGTTTTTGTTTTTTTTTTATATATGTATATGTGTCAGTATTTCACTATGTAGTACTGAGACTTCTAGTCATAGATATGTCTCAGGGTCGATATTTTAGACTGAAGATATGTCTAATAAATATCAGTGTCTAACACAATATGAAACTGATACATTTTTTATAATTATTATTGATGTCTACATGTCAGTGTTGTGTTTGATGTCTATATCTATATATGTATTTGCCAGTGAAGGTGGTTGCGCCTCATACATATGAAAAATCAAAGTAATTATTTTTTGTTATGACCCATCTAAACATTGCTTTATGACTCTGACACTTGTGTTTGATATTCGTGTATGTCTCCTCAATACTTTATAGGAATATGAAGTATGTTATTTTGGTTTTGTTTTATTGTTATCTTGGTGCCAAAAAAGCCAAACATAATCACTTATCAAGAAAAGAGAAGAAAGTAATATTAGGAAAATGACTTATTCTCTGTTTTTTTCTAACCTGAAAAAACCCAAACAAGCTTGGAAAACACCAGTGACAAAAGTTGTTGTGAAAATCAAATGAAGATACAATGTTGGGTCCTCTATAGGATCAACTACACTTGATATAGTGTTACCAATAAGCAATGATGCTGCAGCTATTGTTCCCACAGCCATGTGCCTAGAACTCCCAAAAACAGCATACACTAGTGGTGGCACAAAGCTTGAATCTGATATAATTAAAATTAACCAAACATTTAAATCAAATTAGCTTCTTAATTTTGTAAAGAAAACATCAAAAATTAAGAAAAAAATAACAACCTTAGGATTTGATTATCTAGTTAGTCTTTGTCACATGGAACAATGTTCAATCAAGTAAGTGTTCTCTTAAATTGAAATTGTAACCATGTATGATTTCACCATAAAATTAATAAAATCATAATAAATTATTATGATTTCACAAAAATTATTGAGCGTAACTTCTGCAAAATCATGATTGTTTACTGTAATTTTGTCAATCTTACTGTCAAATCAAATCTGTAAGCTTTTAACAATGATGAAAATTCATTAATCTTAATTTTGCAAATGAGAATTGTTAGGTAAATTTTTTTATCAATTACATTTACCCCAACATAATATATATGTTATGCAAAGTCAAGAAAATGATGTAGAAAATCAACAACTTCCTTGTATTAATGAATAAAGTAAGAAGAAGAAAAAAAACACTTCTCACTCTCATTTTATAAAACACCATTCTCCTTCAACCAAAGGGTAAAACAAATTTTATTTATAAAAAAAAAAAAAAAGCTTAAATTCTCTAAATCCTTATCGCATCTTCAACTACTCCATTAACAATTGAAATACAGTTAGAGATATCAACGGATACAACTCATAACAAAACAATAACTTTAACATAACTCAAAAAAGTGTTTTTTTTCCACGTAACGGGAATAAAACATTTTTGAGTTAAAAATAGAAAAAAAAAACAAAAATTAAATTAAATAATAAAAATAAAAAAGAAATTACTTACAAAGTCCAACAAGAGGAGGAAGATTGGCAAGTTTGGCATAACTAATGCCTTGAGGAATGGCAAGACTAGCAATGGTGAGACCAGCAATTAAATCAGAGAGAAAAATACGCAAATTATAATTTGGTAACCACTCAAATATTGGTACAAAATATTGTACCCCTTTAATTACCCTACGAGATAATTTTTCTTCTTCCATAATTGTCCTAAATGGATCATCAGGGAAGAAAGTTTCTTTCAATCCTGATTTTAATTTTGTGACAAAGCCTCTTTGGATTGATAAATTCACCCCATTATGATGATTCATTTTCTCTTGCACTTTTGTCATTCTTCTTTTGTAGTTTATGGAGAAATGTGTATTATTAATATTAATATATAAAGAAGAGAAGAGAAGAAAAAAGTAGTTTTGATTTGGTGTGTGTATGAGTCGCGTGGTTGTAATGTGTGTATAAATAGGCATTAAGTAGTGGCAATTTTGGGTAAATGGTAATTACATAGTTAAGCTTACGTGTGGTTGACAGAATCATGGATAGCTCTATTTACCTTCTTTTTTTAACTCATCTTTAATGTTTTATTTGCTTGAATTAGTGGAAGATTTTTTGTTGAAACATGTTTAGGTATAAAAATAAAAAAATAAAAAACGTTTGTAAAAAATTAGATACTTCTTCTGTTTCGAGATAACTAATTTATCTGTAAAATGAATTGTCTTAAAATAGAAGATTATTTCCATTTTCAATTACACTTTTTTAATTATACTATTTAATCAATAGAATTTACATTATTTTCAATGCAATATATTTATGATATTGATAATTACTAATATTTAATAAGGATAATTTAATAAAAGTAATATTTTCTTTTTTTATTTATTTAAATATTTTTCTTAACATATGTTAAATGATTTAATTCGCTCGATTATTTTGAGATGGACCAAGATGTTTAATAGGGGTGAGAATAGGTCAGGCTTTTTAGCCATAAGTCTGGCCTATGATCTATCATAGGCTTTTTTTTGTATGGCCTGACTTTTTTTAAAGTCGGGTCTGGCCTGAAAGCCTATTTAAAAGCCTTATTCATATTAAAATATTTAAATGATCTATTCATACCAATATCAATATACATATCTATATATATTAAACAAAAAATAATTTTTCTAACAAAATAATTTTTTAAAAATCTGAAACAAATATCCTTTAAATCCTAAAACATAACTTTTGGTTTCAAAGAATAGATTTTTTTTTTTTTTTTTCTGAAACAAACGCACCTATTATTAACTCTCAAACAAATATGAAACGACTACTGAGTGATTGATTAATTGAATGATTATCGAATATAGAATGACTACCAAATATGGAACTGCAAACAAATATGGAATAACTACTGAGTGATTGTCTAATTGATAAAATTTAAAATAGGAAATAATATTATTAATATAATAATAGAAAATAACATTAATAAATAATAAAATTTATATAAACCGACCTATTAAGCCTAATAGGCTTTTTTATAAGCCTGAGTCTGACATATTTAAATAAAAAAAATTTAAAAATAGCTTGAGTTTATCTTTTTTATTAAATAGGTCAGACCACAGGCCCCCGACGGACAGCCTAGCATATTCTCATCCCTAATGTTCAAATTCACCAATATTGATGTTCAACTTCATAATAATTGCATGAATATTAATATATAAAAATATGATTTCCAATTTAGAATTCTCTACTTCTCAGCAATTGTGAGTGAGTCTAGCTAACCACTAGATTATTTAAGCCCGAAAAAGTAGTCTTTCATTTAAAGTATATACATCAATTTAGTTCTCCATTAAAATATTTCTTCCTTAATAAAAATATTCATCTAAATCAATAAAGACATATATATTTACTTTTACTTAAAAAAGAAAAATACATATATTTATTTAAAAAAATTTGTCACATCAAAATAAATGCAAGGACTGATTGAGGGAGAGACTATGTTAAACATATATATATATATATATATATATATATATATATATATATATATATTATTTAGTTTTAATATAATCTAAAATAATAATGTAATATTTGTTTTTTAATTATTTATTTAGTATTATCATATTTACAATAATGTCTTAAAATAAGTGCCAATATAAAAATTCAATATGATAATAACTATTTTATTTTCAAATATGCTTTGCAATTAATTTGTGTGAAATAAATAGTGGTATAATTGATTGTGAAACAAATAAAGTAATTTATTTATACAAATTCATGAACCCTTCATATCGGCTTTCCGTTTCCTAGTTTTCTTAAAAAATTTAATTTGAAAAATTTAAATAAATAATGAAATTGGTATTTTTAATTTATTTAAGTGATTAATTCATTATTTTGTAAATTTGAGGAATTATATTGGATAATAATTCTTACAATTACCAAAATCGTACAATTGTTTGAAAATTGAGGATAAAAGTAGTTTAGAGTGTGCAACGGATTTTAGTTGGAGAGATTAATTTTACATGATTTCCAATCAAAATTTGTTGGTGATTAAATATTTTTTATATTTATTAATTGGTGGTTAATATCTGTTTATGGATGATTAATTAATAACTGAATCTGTTTAATTGAAAAGTACATACAGCTTAGCAATCCGCTGTAACTTTTTTTGTCCTTTTCATAAAAACACACATGAAACCGTTGTAAAGAGTTACTACACCTTTTTGTGTAAGATTATAAATATTATTTATTTTTCTTATGACGTTTAAGAAAAATATCATAAACAGCTTTCATATTTTAATTTTTAAGTTTAAAATGACTATGCAATGACATTATGATTATTAAATCAAATTTTATTATAATATTATTTTGTTAAGTTAAAATATTTTATTAAACTTATCTATACTAAAACTATTTGCATCCAATTCAAATTTAATTATGTACATGTAACATTGTAGGAGTGATTATATTCTCCGAGTCATTCTATAGTAAATACAATTATTTCAATATCAAATTTCTTTTTATATGTAGCATTATTTTATCATTTAATATTTTTTTTGAATAAAATATCATTTTATTTGTTTAAACCATTAAATGTGTTTATTTGAATTCATATATATATATATATATATATATATATATATATATATACTATTTATAGATATTTCAAACCTAAAATGTTACACATTTAAAATAAATCTAATTAATAAAAAATTATTGCTTAAATGAAATGGTTAAACCATATATCATGATTGATTCTTTTAGTGTAAGATATACGAAATTTGAAAAGAAAATAACTTTATGCTAAAGCATTTCTTTGTATTAGAACAAAAGAAAGACATTTCTTTATATTCTTTTGATATACAAAAATATTAAAAGAAAAATATTCAACATTAAACACTAATCTTTTAAATATATTTTGAAATATTTAAATGGTTGAACAAAATAACTTTGTACAACGATAACAATTAAAAAAATCTCATTTTCAAGGTGATGTATTCATGCTTCATTTTGTTGTATGATTATTTTATTATTAATACTTATCATTTTTTATAGTTCACTTTTTTCTATTGCAATTTTAATTTTTTATTTTCGTCAAGCAAAACCACGAAACCATGAAAGTTATTCTTTAATAGAAATGTTGGAGATCTTAATGGCAATTCATCGATTGAAGTATATATAAGCACCAACTAAAATCATGAAAGTTATTTTGAGACTTACTCTCCATAACCAATACGACTATATAAAAAGAACACCCATTCTATAAACATAATTGTCGTGGCTCGTTATATCACAAACCTCAATGTCAAACATATTAAATGCACCTCTAATAATTGTTAGAACATAAAATATGTTAATGTATGAATTTCATTTTTTTTTAAGTTTTATATTGAAAAATTCTAATATTTTAAGTAGTTTTCAATACTATAAATATTAAAGTTTTTTATTGGATAGAAAACATATGTAGATTTGCTTTCATCACTATATAATGAGTTTCAAACTATTGTAAAAAACACACCAAAGTTGGATGCATTTCCCAACTTTCTCTTTTCTATTCTGTTCGACTGATTTCTGAGCCACTTCTCTCATTTCTTTCTGTCCATTTGATATTTTAAAGCGGTTTTGTACAGTTGTCCCTTCGATTTTTTGAGCGGTTGTTATGTCGTAATTTCTTTGTTTTTTCAGAGTGGTTGTTATGTTGTAGTCCTTTTGATTTTTAGAGTGATTGTTATATCGTAGTCCTATCGATTTTTAGAGCGGTTTTGTAACTTAGTCCTATCGATTTTTAGAGCAGTTTTTATGTCGTAGTTCCGTCGAATTTTTAATGGTCCTAATACCACTATGAGCGGTTTTTGTGTTGTAGTCTTTTGTGGTTTGTGTGTCGTAGTCTTTTAGAGCGGTTTTTGTGTCGTAGTTAGGGGTGGCAATATAACTCACACCCGCGGGTACCCACCCAAACCCACTTGATTTGGGCGGAGAAACCCGCTTTGATTACGTGCGGGTGCGGATTTTCTCCGAAATTAAAATTCGGGGGCGGGAACGAGTGTGAGGGTGGTAATATCCACCCTGCACCCACACCCGCCCCACAAGTATAATATATTGCTTATTTGTTATGTTTTGAATAGAGTTCCTAAATCCAAAAACAAAACATCTCCTTATGAGATAGTGAAGAAAAGACAATCGAACTTGTCTTATTTTCAAACTTGAGGTTGTATAGCTTATGTCAGAATCCCCGATCCCAAGCAAATCAAACTCGCCAGTAGAGTATATGAATAAATATTCATTGGATATGTCGTAAACAATAAAGTGTATAGGTTTTATGACCTAAATGCGATAGTGATCATAAAGTCATATGATGTTGACTTCTATGAAAATAATTCCCTTTCAAATCGAGAAATAGTGGGGACAGCGAACCAAATCACGTTCTTGTGACAAGAAGCACTTAAAGCAACAAACAAGGCGAAACAAAAACTCGAAGAAGTAAGAGAGTAAGACTTGCTAAAGATTATAGACCCAAATATACGACCTATAATTTAGAAGAGGATCCTACAAATCTTAAAAAAGCCATGTCATCGTTGGATGCAGATTTATGACAAGAAGCTATAAATGATTAAATGAATTCTCTAGAGTCTAGTAAGACTGATCATTTAGTAGACTTGTGTCATAGTTGCAAACCATTAAGTTTTAAATGGACCTTGAAAAAGAAACTAAAACCCGATAGAATTATTGATAAATACAAGACACACCTTGTAGTCAAATGTTTTAGACAAAGAGAAAATATAGCTTTTTTCGACACTTTTTTACCAGTTACTAGAATAATATCTATTAGGGTTCTCATATCACTTGTGGCTATTCATAACCTGGTGATACACCAAATGGATGTTAAAACAATATTTTTAAACGGTGGTCTGGAAGAAGACATTTATATGGAACAACCTGAAGGTTTTGTAATTAATGGACAAGAAGACAAAGTCTGTAAGTTAGATAAGTCTATATATGGTCTTAAACAAGCTCATAAGCAATGACATGAAAAATTTGATAACTTGTTATATTGAATGAGTTTAAAGTGAATGAAAGTGACAAATGTATTTATACAAATCTGAAAATGGCACTTGCACTATCACATGCCTCTATGTATACGACTTACTCATATTTGGTTCAAACATTCATGCTATAAATAATGTGGAATCATTGTTGAGTAACAATTTTTATATGAAAGACCTCGGAGAAGTGAGTGTAATCCTTGGAATCAAGATTACTAGGTCAAAAAATGGAATTTATTTAGATCAGTCTCACTATGTTGAAAATATCCTAAAGAAATATAAATAATTTGATTGTAAACCTGCTTACACACCATATGATTCAAGTGTGAAACTTTCCAAGATCATTTGTGAAGATGTTAGACAAACTGAATATGCGAGCATCAATGGCAGCATCAGGTATGCCATTGATTGTACTAGATCTGACATTTCCTACACCGTGAGACTGTTGTGCAGGTTTACCAGTAGACCTAGTATCTAGCATTGTCACGTTATCGAAAGAGTCGTGAGATACCTAAAAATGACCATGAGTCTCATATTACAATATCAAAGATTTCCTGTTGTCCTTGAAGGATACAATGTTGTTGATTGAAAAATTTTATCATATGACTCTAAAGCAACCAGTGACTATATTTTAGTATAGCTAGTGGTGTTATATCTTGAAATGGAAGAACAGACGATATTGGCTCAGTCCACTATGGAGTCTAAAATGATAGCAGTAGCTACTACTAGTGAAGAAGCGAGCTGATTGAGATCCTTGCTAGTTGAGATCCCTTTATGGAAAAAATCTATGACAGATGTGTTGATCCACTGCAATAGTACCACAACTATTGCGAACATAGAGAATCGTTATTACAACGATAAGAGACGACAAATTCATTGTAAGCACAATGCTATTAGAGATTTACTTTCTAAAGTAAACAAACGTATTTATATTTTATACTATCAATAGATAACTATAAAAATAACTACTTTAAACATGGTAATTTCTAAGAGTTCTTTGCACCATATCAAACATATGCACCTCTGATAATTAAAAATAAAAAAAAATAAATATATATATATATATATATATATATATATATATATATATATATATATATATATAGTTAATAAAATAATATACATTTAATGGTATAATTAATCGCGTTATCATTTTTTATAACTAATATCAAGTTAAATTTGATACAAATGAACATAATATGTATTATTTTTATCCCTTTCGATTCTTACTAGAATATACATAGTAATAACTGGACAGTGTGCTATATATATGAAAGACAAATCATTGTCTTCAATGCATTCTATATTTGCAGTGTAATGTGATTTTTTATTTTTATTAGAATTTTTTAATATCACTTCATGGAAACCAATTATGCGTAAGATTTTATCTATAATTTTGATAAAAATAAATTGAATTTATTAAGATGTTTTTACTTTCTTAATATATATTAATTAAAAACTTATTTAAATATATGAAATAAATAGAAAAAATGTAAAATTAATTTTATAATAACAAGTTTATTATCCGTGTTTGACACATGCTCAATACATTACTATAATAAAATGTCTAACATATAAATTAGGCTAAATTACATTTGTGGTTCCTTAACTTAATTTCAGGTAACATTTTAGTCCTTTATCTTTTTTTTTCTTCCCGATTTAGTCCTTTATTCCTAAAAATATCAAATAAAGTATGAAAATATGAGTTTATTTGAAGATTTGCGTTACGAATTTGATGAAATTTGTATTATATTGAAGAATATAATTAATTTTATGAGTTTTGATTGAAATTTTTTTTGAATTTTTGTATAAAAAATGATATCATTGTTGAAATTTTAAAACATAAAATATCAAATTGTCACTTAAAATTAAAATAAAGGACTAAGTCGGAAAAAAAAAAAAGATAAAGGACTAAAACGTTACCTGAAATTAAGTTAAGGGACCATGAATGTAATTTAGCCTATAAATTATTATGCCTATTAGTATTTTAAATTCAAATTGTAAAAACCTACGAAGAAATAGCAAGTGGAGGTCAAGATGCAAAGTGTGGTAGTAACAAATTATGTGCCAAAGGTACTCTTTGCAAAGTTTTACCCATTCATGTAAGTCATTGTTATTTTTTATTTATTTTTAAATAAAATAAAAAAGAAATTCGAGTCATTGTTCGCTTTATATTATGATCTACGTGATGAAATATTTTGTGTTAATTATCATCATTTTATAGCTCATTTATATTATAGTTGACTATTTTTCCTTTTAGGAACACAACTAGTGTATTTAGAGTGCATGAGTAGTATTTCTCTTTATTTTCTAATTAATCATTTTCTCTTTATTTTCTAAAGAGTATAAAAGGAGAAGTTGGAAAAAAAAGTAAACTTTAAGGAATGAAATAAGGTGAAGAAAGTAGTGGATAGAAGTTTTATGACATAGGAAAGTTAAGAGATTTGAATTCATTTTGGAGGAAGAATACAATAAATTATAATGAATGAATAGTAAAATGGTGTGGAAATGTTATATAAGGAGAGTCGATTAGATTTTTACCAACTTCCAATCAATCGTAATTGTTATATAAGGAGAGGTAATTAAATTTTTAAAATTACATTGTATCTGTTTATCAATAAAAAAATTAAATCGTATTTATTTATTTTAGACAATATTTCTTATATAAATTTATAGGAAATATTGTCTGAAAATGTGTATGATTATTATATTAGAATTTTTTTATTTGTAATTTTACTTTGTGTGGGACATGAGTTCAATTACACTATTTGATATCATAAAAGAAAGAAAGATATATGTTTTTTAATAAAAGAAATTAAATAGAGGATAAAAATTTATATTGTTCGATTAAATATCTTGTTTCGAATTTGAATATGAGATCTTACACTTATGTGGGTTATTTATGGTGATATTTTTCGTATATTTTAAAATAAAATAAAAATTAATTAGAAACATTTTTGTAAAAAAATCACTAATGTATATTAAATTTTGAAAATTATCTTATATCAAAGAATAAGCAAAAAGTAAAATTTTACCTAAAAAAAGAAAAGTAAAATTATAATCTCTCTGCCTTGGGATAATTTTCATATTTGAAAAAATTAATTATCTCAAAATAATTGTCAATTTCAATTTTCAATTAATGTAATATTGATAATTACTTTTGAATTTAATTATTATGTTCTGTCAGTATAAAATATTTTACGTTGTCAACATATCACAATCATTCATATATATGACTTTCAAGATAATCTTGTTAAAGACAAATATTTCTAATGATCTAATAGTTGTGATTGATTGAAAGTGTAAAAATTATTTATATTTACGATGTATATAAATTAAATTTATTATTTTTACTATTTATACTTTTAATTAATATTTATGCATTACTTTCAAGTTATTATTTTTCATTATACATTTATAACAATGAGAATCAACCAACTATTTAAAACGTTTATTTACTAGCGCCCAATTCATCTTAAAATCATATGTTAAGTTAAAAAAAAATATTTTAAATCAAAGTATTTGTAATCCTTTCTTTCTATTTATATCTTCCTATTCCTTTTATATCATATCCTAACAATTTTATAACTTGATAATTGTGTACTATCAAATAATGATATACTTTGATTAGACACATCTGTATAATTTGATTTTAAAATGAATTTCTCAAGATAATTACTTAAAAAAAATATCTTCGTTATACTATTAAGAATATTGAGTTTAAGCAATTATTGTTGAAAAGTTATTACAATACATTCTCTAACACAATATTATCAATACATTTTTTTTTTGTTAAAATTTAAATTATTTCCACAATGTTTAATTTCACATATTTAAAATCAAGATAGTCATCATTAACATAAACTTCAATGATACATGGAGATCTTAACAATTTATTTTCATTCCAATGATCTTTACTTTACAAACAACAACATATTCATTTTTTTTTTGGAAATTTTTTCTACTAAAATTGTTAGACTTCATTTCATTTGTAGGAACAAACTTTTTCCTACTAAAATTCACTAAAAAGTAGAACAACGTGAAATCTATTTTAGAAAACAACCTATTAAAATTTGAAAATTTTGAATACTATAAAACTTTTTAAAAATTATAAAAAATCTTGATTGAATATCACTACATTGCTATATTTTGTTTAAAATATTTAAATAATCATATTTGAATATCTCAAGACTTATTTTAATTACCTTAAAATCTTGATTGAATACCACAATAATATTTTTCTAACACAAAAAAGTCTTTTAAAATTCTAATCCAATGCACCCCTAAATCTCAAAATAAATAAGTCGTGTATGGAAAAATAATTAATTATTATCCTATTAGTAATACTAGCCTATATATTTATGCAATGCGAGTGTAAAAATTGTTATCGTATAAGTTATCACAACCAATCATGTGAGTGTAAAAAGTGTTACTGCACTACAACCAATTATGTCACCGACTTTAAAAATATTTGTGATAAAAGTCAATTTTTATAACAATTAAGTGATTATGATTGATTGTCAGGATAAAATCTATTTACAATGATATTATATTTGAATTAAATTTTATATTTTTATCTATTAAATGATCCTTGTTATTTATCATTTTTAAAGTTCACAATGTTGCAAATCTCTCTATCATTCAAAAATAAATAAAAATAGATTGCGCCATCAAACACACGGCATCAAAACTATAATGAACCTAAATATAAAAATTAAATGAGTTAAAGAATATAGAAAAATACAAAGTGATGTATTGGTTCTCCTACTTCGTCAACACATATAAAGTACATGTTGTCCCTAATCATAGAATGAGAATTTCTTCTTTTATTTTCAATTAGAATTATTACAAGTTCACAATGTTGCAAATCTCTCCACATACTTTTATCTAGAAATTATTCAATAAATATACTTATAATCAAATGTACATTTTTGTCTTAGAAAATCGATCAACGAAATATCATATTTTTACTAATTGATCGATGTCAAAATTTAATCATTTATGCTTTGTATAATAAGTTATAACTAATGGATCACTTGTTCTTATTTTTTTGTGAAATATGAAAACAAAAATATATTAATAATCAAATATATATTATTAATATAAAGAAAGATGATGAAACAAGATCATGAGAAAGAGAGAGAGAAGAAGAACTAAAGAAGAAAATAATATGAGAGTGACACGTTGTTTGAGAGTAAAGAAAAAGTATAAATGATATTTAATGGAAAAAAAGGAGAGGAAAATAAATAAAAATGAGGACGAAAGATTAAGAAATTGGGATGTCAAGTTTTTAAAGATGGATAATTTGAGTTTTTTTAATTGTGATTTGCTTTTTTGAGAAAGAAAAGAAATATATATATATATATATATTTATATATATATATATATATATATATATATAAAGTTATTTTTTGAGAGAAAAAATAATAATAAAGAATAAGAGAAGAATGAAGACATAATTAACTTTAAAAATGATGATGTGTCAAGTTTTTAAAGACGAATAATTTGGAGTTTTATATGATATATATTTATAGATATAAAATAAAATAGATGAGTGAAAAAAAAAAGATTAATGAGTGAGTAAATGATGGTTTAGTAGCGTATACAATTATTTTTTATGTAATCTATATTTCATATTTTAATTCATGTGTCAAAAACTTTAAACCGCTTCTAAATAGGCAGACATATAGAAGACAAGAAAATATGTAAACTGGTATAAAAAAAATTAATATTAGAAATTAAAATATTTTTAATCATACATATATAATTATTAATTATGTCTTTAAGAAAATGACCCCAAATTTATTTTATCATTATGGCTACCTTTTCAAGTCTTCATTAGTGGTTTAATTTTTCATTTAATGCATGGGAGATCTTCTGATATTACCTTTTGGGAACTTGAGTAATCAATTAAAAAAAAATTCATATTTTCATATCACTTAATTTTTGGAAGGGTGAAAGCAGCTTTCAAATGAAATATTAAAAAGAAAAAAGAATCTGAATTATTAATATAAATAATGCATTTTTTTCCACAAAGAAGCCACAGATTTTCTTTTAAAAAATTTTATATGCATTTTGGAGAGTATATAAAATTATACAAATTGTAGAATAGAATAAAAGTATAAATATCATGAGAATCTACTAATTGATTGCTTTTATTAAAATTAGTGACATACTTGTAAATTGATAGGAGTTCAAGTAAATTAATTAATAGTATGATAGTAACACGAAAATGCATAGATTAAGTCAAAGTAATTGTCTATTATAAAAAATAAAAAGTCCAAGTAATTGTCAAACAATGAAAGAAGGTGAAGGAATGAGTGCAACTTATTGTTTTGTGACCTCTCAAGTTTATCATTCTTTAGTTTTGATTTTTTTTTCTCACCTCTCAAGTAGTATTATATATTATATGATAATACAAATAATTTTTTATAAGGTTTGTGCAAAGTTGTGATTAATTAACAACGCAACGACTTGAATTTACAATGCAACATTTGTAATAGTAAAAATTGCAAAATCATTAATGCAATTGGGTTCGAGGTTGCAACCGTTATTTAAAACTTTGATTGTTTTAATTTAGTTTGCATTTTAGCTTCTTCCTTATGGTAGATAAGCAATTTAGATTCGATTACTTTTTGGAAGTACATATTCATTCAACTGATGAATTTAGTACGTTTATATAAATGGTGGGTGGTACACTTAACACTACAAGAAAATGTCTTCTTCCCCCTGAAAATGTTCAAGAGGCCCGATCCTAGGGAAAATATGTGTTTCCAAGAAATAAATCTCGCGCATGGATATAACTCTTCTAAAGTGAGAAGTTAATGAAGTGAGTGCATCAATAGTTAATATTATAATCACTTATGATTGGTCATGCACGAACGCAAAATTATAATCATTCATTTTATGATAAATAATTGACATTACTCACTTTATTCTTTAAAGTAAATTATTCACTTTAGATGAGTCAAATTCCTCTGGCACACCCCTCATAAAACTACAACAGTATATTTTTTTGAAAAAAATAAATTTCACAAGAGTTGATCCTTCAGAACATTCTCGATGAGATAAAAATAATCGAGTATCAAAGAGTGATGAATTTGCAAAGGGTACAACCTTGTGAAAAGATTTTGATGACTGATTTGAACATTGGTCAAACATATGAAGACCCTTTGTGAGGAGCTACCCTATTTTAATGTTGATTTTTATTATTTGATAGAAAATCTATTAACAAATAAATATTTAGTGTGAGGTTTTTGAACAAGTTAAAAAGTAAGTTTCATAAACACATGTTTTAGAATGTTGTGTGCTTCACATTCAACATTCACATTCAAATTTTTTAAGTTAAGAATTAGAATGTAAATGTATCACATGATAACATTGACATCTTAATTATCTTAGTACCTCGAAACTATCCCATATTATTTTATTTGTAGCATCCTAATAAATTTATTGAATAAAAAGTTTGGGGAGACTAGGCTAAAACTTAAGGAAATAAGGATGGACAACATTATCTCGTACAAAACTTTACTTGAAAAATCAATGGGTTAAAATCAAGGTAAAACGAAAAAAAAGTACATGCGTAATAAAACAAACATAAAAGAATAATTAATGAAAACGGAAAAAGGTAAATTATATCAATTGAGGTAAAAATAATTACAAATATAACGTAGCGACAAATTCCAAAAGTAAAACAACGAGTGTAAAAATCAATGTTAGCAAATTTGTAGTGCACACATATTACTTTTTCTATAAATATAAGAGATGTGAAATTGTATTTGTCTTGTAAGAGATATACAATTCAACCACCTAGTCTTCAATTTTCAAAGCACAAAATTAGAATTAGTGAATGATTGGACGACAAACAAAGAATCATACTCTATCAAAAAACAAAACTAACTTTAAGAGTGAGCGATATGAATAGTATACAAAAAAGTTCGGCATGAAACGATCTAACAACACCCAAATAATCTGATAAGCAATCAACAATAGCATAAAAGATAAGATTACCTTTAAATGTGTCATTAGTATTTCATTTAATCCAACTACAAGGAAGCGTATTTCATTTAATCCAACTACAACCAAACTTCAACCAAATAATTTGTCTATTAACAAAGACTTTAGAATCATGACAATCAATAGAAACATATTTAAAAATAAAGAGAATGACGTCCTTCACCTGATAATTTTAATTTTTACTACATATACCAAGAATATAGAAGACGACATAAAAGTCAATTCTAATACACAAAACATAGAATAACCGATTCCATAGCCAAGTAGAAAAAACACAATCAAAGTAAAGGTGAACAATAATCTCATAAGCCTGAGAGTAAAGCCCACTTAATACATAAATGGTAAGCATAACAATTACCACTAAATACTTATTTGTAATGGAAACATAAGGACCACTATCACCATTTCATTCATTTGTGTCTTTCTCTACGAGATCATTAAATTTAAATTAAAAAAAAAATCAATAATTAATTTATAAAAATAAAGATTAATAATTATACTTAATAAGTCAATTAATTAATAGATGAATTTATATTTAATTGTGAATACATAATTTTTAATGATTTCTTCACGTGTCATTAGTTAATAGATGACTTTTTACCAATCAATTAGTTAATAAATAAATTTATATTTGATTATTAATTTATCATTTGAATATCTAATAAATAAAATATAATAAATTTCTATATACAATTAAAATTTATTAATTTGTATAAAGTTAATATTTTGCTAGTATGTATATAAAATAAGATTTTGCTACAATATTTAAATGCTAACTAGAAAGAGAATTTGCATTCTGAACAAAGTAACCGACATACAACTAACTATTTAAAAAGTGGCTTTATAGTATGGAATAATTCCATTTATTATAATGATAATGAATCTCACATTTGATAAAATTGATGTCTAACTTTTATGCAAAAATATTTTGTATTGACAAACAACCACGTTGTTGTATTAAAGTGACATTATTACTAGCGATTCTAAAGTGATTTCATATTTTTTTTAATTTACAAAATTAAACTCATACCATTTTACTAATAACATAATTCTTAAAATAATATATTTCTTAAAAAAATGTAAATTGAATAATATGTAAACCTGGACTAGGTGGGTTTTGCCCAGAATCAACCCTTCCACGCAAAAAGGGCTTTTTGTGGATAAGTTTTGACTCTTGGTGCTACCTAATGATCAAGAGTTTTTCTTCTTTTTTTTCTTCTCTTGAAGATGAGTGATGTAAGACATTTTGTAGACGAAAATTACTCTTGTAAATTCTACTTATTATTATTTTATTTAAATAAGTAATTTTTGTATATATTTAGTTTTTTTTTTTGTTTTATTAACTTATGATTTTGTCGTCTGAGTGCGACGTTTGTTTTATTTGTCGTTTTAGTGTGGCGTGTTTAATTTTTGGTTTTATTGCGATATTCATTTGGTTCACATTAACCGATCAACATCGACCTGATACAAATTCAATTAATGATTTTGATGTATTCAATGTTCCAAATACATGTGTATTTCAGACACTTCAATTTTTTTATGTTTATAAGTTGTATCATATTTATATATATTTTTTCTTTCTGTTTTATGTAATTAACATGATATGTGAGTTTGTTCGCAGAATCATTTTTTTTTATAATTTTATTGTATATTTTTAATTGATAGAATTTTTATCAATTTAAATGAACAAATATCAATTTTAATATAACAAACACTATATATATAAGTTTTAACTAACTTTCAATTTATTTTTTATTAGATTATGAATAAACAATAAGACCAGAAAATCATCATCCAAGGTGAGAGGAACAACCAATCTCAACCAAATTTTTATGATGGGAATTACATTTAACATATCAATGAGAGAATTTTATGAACTCAAATCTATAAGCTGCATCTTATATCAGTGAGTAAAATCTCCAACAATCTATGTCAATTATATGGGGCTTAAATCATGTCTTGTTGCAAAATAAATAGTTAGAATAATCACATTTGTGCGTCTTTCTTTTCTATGTACAGTAGTGTCTTTTGTATATGAGACGGTAAATATATTCATAAATTCATATGCAACTATGAAGTTACAAATTCAAACTTAAGATAAGATATAAAATCTACCAATATTGACATTTAGTAGTTGAATTATGATTTAAAGACAAATTTTTTTAACTTTTTTATTAATTAATTAGTGAATGATAATTTTATGAACTAATTATTAATAATTTCTCTTTCTTATATATAAAATTAACTACATTTTTAATTTATGTAAAATTATCAAAGTAACTTTTAATCTATGTCCCTAATATTTCCAATTTTTTATGACTACAAACTATATATATTAGTAGCCTAAACAGTAAAACATTACATCAAATAAAATTGGAATTGAATTTTGATTTCCCTTTTGACTAAAAATTCAAAAAGAGAGCTTTATGTTTTCTACTTTGGATGGGAATGACACCTTATCCAGCAGTGGTTTTCCACTAGTCTCAGAGATGTTGTATCAAAATGGAAAAGAAAAAATGAACAACACATTTTTCCTACTTTTGTAACCTTTTGACATTTATTTTGACTTATTGTATACGTATTTAATTTGTATATTCAACATCAAACAAAAAATATATATTTGAAAATACACATACTTGACAATGTATGTCATGTTCTCTGTATTTATATGATGAACATCTCTCAAAAAAATTATTTATTTTCAATGTTTTTAAAATAATTGAGATATTTTTATGTGACACATATACAAATTTATAGAATTAACTATTTGAAATATTTTATTGACCATTAAAATATAAACCATTAACTACTTATTTAACATATATATCATTAACTATTAAAATACAAGACATTAACCACCTTAGAGTACTGTGATTTAATGATTAAAAAAGTACTAAAAAGTGGTCAATGTCGTGTATTTTAATGGTTAATGAGATATAAATTTAAAAAGCGATTAATGATATCTGTTTATTGTGTTATATATAAGTGTTTTTAAGTTTTTTTTTTAAAGTGTTTTTATTGCATAACAAACAAAAAATTAGAAAAAAAAAAGTACACTGTATATATACAATGTATGTGTTAAAAGTTGTGTTCCAATAATACAATTGAAAACAAAAAGGCAAAAATACTCCTCTTTAAGTTTATCCCTATTTCTATTTAGGTCATTTAAGTTTCCTTCATATGATTTGATTTTTTAAGTAATATTCAATTTATATCATTAGTTTTTAAGTTATGTTAAATTACGTCTATGGTCTTTTAACTTTGACAATTTTCTCAAATTACTGATATGAAATGTTAAAATCTAATTGAAATATCGCAGTTAGTTAATCGTCCAAGCTACTACTCTGCCTCAACATATAAACAAAAATAGATCAAAGCAACTGAAGTATTTGATTCAAAATTTGAAATACATTAATTTGACCAATTTTTGTTTACATTTTGGATCGAGTATTTTGCAAGTGAAGCAACTAATGACATTAACTATGTAGATAAATATTTATTACCAAATTTTTAATACTATAGGTGTGTGTAAAATGGTGTAGCGAAAATTAAGAAATGCACATCATTTATAAAATTTAATTAATTTTTTTTTGAAATATTAGTATCAGAGACATATTATTGCAGTGGTAGAGTTTATAATTATTAGATACTTTTAATTACACTAATTATTATAGAAAATGAGACAAATAACTAATGGTGCTAACAAAATATAACTTAATAGAGAAATTATACGGTATATGTGTCAGTTCAACATGTATGAGTATATTTGATATTTAAATCAATAGTTCAATGTTTTTTATTTTAAATTTTATCACTTCAAAATTATAATAATTAAGTTTTACTACTATTTATCAAATATGTCAGCAAAATAAAATTTAATTTTTTCTGAATTTTTATTACTCATAATAGTGATTATTGAATACTTTTTACAATAAAATATATAAAAAAAATAGTATAAGCCATATAAACAATGAAATAATTTATAGAAAGAAATAAACAGTGAAATAATATTTTTCTTATGAAAAGTATTTCTTGAAATATAAAAGTCAACAAAATAGCTCTTTGATTTATAAAAATTATAATTAATTTATTGATTTAGAGAATAATTGTGACAAAATCTTTTAATTTTGTGAATGGACCATAGAAGTTCCAAACTTAAAAAATCAAATCTAAAAGAATTTTTTTTTAAAAAAAAAAAAAAAATCAAACAGAAATTGAGATAAATTTAGAATATATATTTTTGCCAAACAAAAACTATCAACCTGTTGGGTAAATTTTTGTAAGAAAAAAAAAGCCTGTGGAAAATAACTTTCATGACATCTAATTTTTTTTTGTAGCAAAGATATTAAATATCCACTACCAAACACAAGATGTACAAAGATGGCAATAATACAAGCAAACAAGCTGGACTAGTTTGACATTTAAATAATTAGTGTCAATAACAACTTTTATAACCGAAAAATACAAGAAAATATTATGATAATGATCGATAAAAATCATTGATGTGTATATGACTTATTTTATTCCTCCTTCGTTCTCTATATCATTTTTCTTCTCTGTATTTTATTCTTTTTGTTCCATTTGTAATTATCAATGTGGTAACTTATATTTTAGGATGAAAGAAATACATTGAATGTATTATAATAAAATAAAGGCTAAATTACATCCGTAGTCCCTTAACTTAATTTCAGGTAACGTTTTAGTCCTTTATCTTTTTGTTTTCCCCGATTTAGTCCTTTATTCCTAAAAATATCAAATAAAGTATGAAAATATAAGTTTATTTGAATATTTGCGTTATGAATTTGATGAAATTTGTATTATATTGAAGAATATAATTAATTTTATGAGTTTTGATTGAATTTTTTTTTGAATTTTCGTATAAAAAATGATATCATTGTTGAAATTTTAAAACATAAAATATCAAATTTTCACTTAAAATTAAAATAAAGGACCAAGTCGGAAAAAAAAAAAAGATAAAGGACTAAAACGTTATCTGAAATTAAATTAAGGGACCACGAATGTAATTTAGCCTAAAATAAACTAAACGGATGTTGATCCATAGTTTTGTTAAAAAAAGAATTAATTATTTATATAAATATTGTTAGTGCGTTTTCCTATAATATCAAAACTTCAAAAGAGAGGTATTTTAAATGGTCTTAATAATGTGAGTTGTGTCTATTAATCATGTATTTTTTTTTATGTCCCTTTGCTAAAATTATTTGTTGCAAGATTTGTTATTTTGTATTCGTAATGGGTTTAACTACCCTCTTATACTCCTATTAATTCATATACAGTACGTACATATTAATTAGTTAAATATAAATTAAACTCTTGTTAAAAAAATCAGATCCTACAAACTAATTAATTTAATGAATATCTTATTATATTGAAGTCAAGGAATTGTCTAATATGGATTGGTCTAAAATGAATCTCACTATTTTTAATAAATTTTAATCAAATATGATATTTATTTATTTTATTATTATAATATTTATTTTTTACTAAAATTAATTAAGGTTCATGTATTAGACACAACTTGTAGCCAATTAATATTAATATATGTTTTGAAACTACAAATGCAACATAGCATGTTCATAATACAAAGTTCACATAAATATAACTCAAGAATTTCAATCACAAATAACAGGATATAGCATTGTAACTAAACAAATATAATGTAGAATATGGATTTTACATGCATCAAAGAGAAGGGTAAAGCTTCTAGGAATTTATTTGTACGGATAAATGAAAAAACAAAACAAGAGTACTAATCATGCAAAACTATATTGAAATCACACAACCACAAAAAAATTGAATTCAAGGCTTATTTGCTTCAACATGTTTGTGACCACCAATGAAACCACCAACTCCACCTATAACACCCCCTCCAATTCCTCCTACACCCCCTCCAATTCCTTTGAAAGCATAACCCCCAATTCCACCTACAATTCCTCCACCCCCTAAACCACTACCTACACCTCCTCCATATCCACCCCCTAAACCACCACCAACACCTCCTCCATATCCACCACCCAAACCGCCGTCAATTCCTCCTCCATATCCTCCTCCTCCACCTCCACCACCACTGTTGTACCCTCCGAGGCCTTCGGACGGGACACCATCAAAGAACAATTCTGGCTTTTTCACATCTTCTTTTTCATTCTTCAAGTCCCTTCCATCTACATATTGGGACATTCCCAACAATAAACATATCCCAACAACTACCAAAATGAACTTGCCCTCCATGACAATTTATGTATGATAGTAAAACACACACCTTAATTACTACACTAACTTATACTATAGAACTCTCTCCAAAATGCACCATACATGCATGCCTTTATATACTTGTTGCTTGCATGAGAATAATGACCCCCGTATGAGCCAAGAATAATGAGCACCGAATATAGTTGTTGCCTATATATATTCTTGGTATATTAACTTCGAGTAAATAAGTTTTACATTTGACGAAAAAAAATATGGAGCACTTTATAAGTAAGAGGATCCATGAATCTATTGTTTTCCTCTAACTTTCTTATATTAAAAATTTTCTCTCTATATAAATATATATTTTATTTTACATTTTTAATTTTTGAAATTGTATAGGTCGATCAATTTAGTTTTTTAAATTTATGCAATAACAATTTAATTAGTCTCTTAAATTTAAAAATATCAATCAATTTAATTATTGTTTTCAAAGTTTTTACAATTTTCAAATTTTTATGTTTGTTTCGATGTATGTCTTTTATTGATTTTGATATATATAATTATTAAAAAAATATTTTGATATAGTAACTAAATTAACTAAACAAAATTTAAGATATTAATTTATTATTTTATAAATTTAAATGATTAAATTGACGAACTTGATCTTATAATTTTAATGCGACTATTTAATCAATAAAATAATATATACATATATTTCAAAATGTAAAAAACTTTTTACGAATTATGATGAGTAACGAGCACACATAAAATTCATGCATACAAAAACAAAGTTTTAAATTTAAATTTTAAATAAAAAAAATTAATTTAATAATATCAATATTTGTCGATTGAATTAATTTTTTCATATCAAAATGTAAAAAGATGAATAGAAATATTATTTAATGTGATGGGTTAGGTTTAATTGTTACCACACAATCTACATTCTCGTAAGGTATTCGCATTCATATTGGCCATATTACACTCTCCCACGCCGCTTATGGTTGTTAGGTTAATAATATCTTCACCGGCCATTTCTGACAATAGGCCCATCGCATTATCTGCATGGCACCATAATATAGGCTATAGTGGATAATAATACTATAGTATGTTCTTATTATTATTAGGGTTAAACATCATTCTGAGTAATATTTAGTTGTAGCCATATTGGATGTGAACTTCGAAAAGTAATATTTTATTTTATATTCGTATTATTTATTCTGTAGTAGTCGGTCATTCATTCTAAAGTGTGTAAAAATCACAATTAAATTGAAGCTTTTAATAAACTCCGGAATCTCAATTTTTTCACTACCAAATCAAAAAATTTTAAAAATTTCACTACTAAATCATCATATCCAGTAAAAAAGTCAATAATTTCAAGAGACGGAAATAACATCAACCTTCTAAGATTGTTTGTCCGCTTTCTACTAACAAAACTTTTTTCTCCTCAACAAACTACCATTAAATTTTGACTATAAAAGTATTAACATTTAAAATGTATATGAGAAAAAAGGACTAAGCACGAACAATGTAAAGAAATTTTACATCACATTGCTGATTATTAACCAATAAATATTAATCATCTCACTATATGTTTGTAACTTCTATCAACCAATAAATATATCGTTTCTATCTCAAGTTAACTATAAATGTAAAAATGGTTTACACTATCCGTGCATCCAATAATTAAACAGAGAAGAGGTGCATTCAATAACAAAAAGTTGCAAAATAATAACCCCAAAACTTTTTTTAAGAAGAAAAAGCCCAAATTCATTTCTAAAATGAGCCCATTAACACATAAGCCCACAAACAAATCACTCTCATTTCTCACCAAAACATAGAAAGATAAATAACACAAATCTAAAAAAAGACAAAGAAAAAAAAAACTTAAATTTCCCCCAAATTGAACACGAAACAAAAACCCTAACCAACACAATTCACCATTTTTTTTCATCAATCAGAATAAAATCCCCAATTTTCCTTCTCCAAATTCAAGTTTCCCTTCGAATTAGGGTTCATTTTATAAAATGGATGACATGGAAGACGACGCAAGGTACCCTTCAAAAGGATACCCTTTGCGACGCAAAAACCCTAACCTTCGTCAAAAACACCCAATTCGCACCTTACAATATCATCACCCACCCACTCTTCGTTACAACGATCCCGACCACAACAACAACAACATCGAAGAAGATTACGAAGACGAAGAACCCGAGGAATTCGACGACTACAACGTCGATGAAGAAGATGAAGACGGTATTGAAAATGGGTATATCGGTAATTTCGATGAAAATGAAGGGTTCATTAGGAAAAAGAGAAAAATACGAAGTGGTAGTGGTTCTTCTTCCGTTTCAAACTATGATTTGATGCCACGTGGCAAATTCTCATACGTTAATCGTGGCAGTGGTGGTGGTAGTTCTTCTGTGTCAGAGGAATGGAATGAACATGGAACTTTTGTGTTGTTGGAAATTTGGGGTGAAAAATTTCTTCAACTTGGTAGGAACAGTTTAAGATCAGAGGAATGGCATGAAGTTGCTGAGAAAGTTTCTGAGGAGTTAAAAGTTGAAAGGAACGTTTCACAGTGTAGGAGTGTTTTGGATAAAGTGAAAAGAAGGTACAAGAAAGAGAAAAGTAGAATGGATGAGATGGGTTTGGGTGTTAGTTCATGTAAATGGCCATTTTTCAAGAAGATGGATATGTTGATGTCTTCGTCGGCAAGGCAAGAGTATGGACTTGCTTGTGGCGTTGATTCGGGCGAGTTTGTTTTTATGAATACGCGGGTTTATTTGAATAGGTCTAATGGTTTTGATGAAATGAGGGATAGCCCTGGTGAGTCGGAGACTTCGGAGGATGATGAGGATGACGATGAAGATGATGATTTCGATGGAGTTCGTGGCGGTGGTGGTGATGAGGAGGAGGATGAGGTGGATAAGGAGGAGGAGGAGGCTTCGTATAGGGTTTTGGCCGATAGTATTCAGAAGTTTGGGAAGATATATGAGAAGATTGAGAATACTAAGAGGCAACAGATGATGGAGTTGGAGAAGATGAGGATGGATTTTAATAGAGAATTGGAGCTGCAGAAGAAGCAGATTTTGGAAAGGACTCAGGCTGAAATTTCGAAGATGCAAGAAGTAGGAGATGATGATGATACAGACACTTCTGCTGATAATCTCAGTGAATAATGTAGGTTTGTTGGTTGGTTATGGTTTTTTGAAGTATGTATTTTGTTGTAATTGCATATTTTATTGCTTATGATTTGATTATATAGTATGCAGATATTTGTGCATCGTTACTTGTTCACGCGGTGAATAAATTTGTTTAGTACTGCAAATTATGCAATGTTATTTGGAATTTAAAATTTAATCAAAGAACTTAATTGAATTTTGAAGAAGTTATACTTGTAGGGACTTAACTTGGATTGAGTTAATTTCCTAAGTTGTTCAATATACACTTGGTTTTAGCGAAGAGTCGAAGACATCTTTTTTGTGTGTTTCGTACCTGATAAGAACATTTCCTGATGAAGGGTTGATTATAGGAATCACTTCATATCGATTGAGTTAGATTTGAACAGCCTTGAAAATGATTTGATTATTGTTCTTGAGGCTATTTGTAGTCGTTTATCATAACCATTCATAGCCCTCTCTATCTTGTCAATGCTAACCTTATCAATGGGGTAAGTGGTGTTTGTAAATCAATGTAATTTACTGATTTACTTTTTTTTTATTGTCACAATTATGGGCATGGACATGGTTTTGCTGAATATTTTTTCTGATGAAAGGAAGCTTACTCTTTTAGCTCTTTGAATAGTTCATCCAGATTGTTTAAAAATTGCAGATCTATCTTGGTTAGACATGCCATACTACATGAATCCTCATATCACTGAATTAATTTGGAAACAGCATGTATACAAAAATAAAATAAGAAACAAATTTTAAACTTTTGAGTGTTTGTACAGACTTTAAGAATGGGCAAGAAACCGGTTTTTCATGGTTACCTCAATAATAACTGGATTGAAACGGGACTAAACCTCTGTTAGCAAATTTCAAACTGTTGAAAATATATTTATATTTATTACATATCATGTAAATAGGGATAATATCTCCCATATTTATTTTTGTATTTATTGTCTTGAGCCTATATAAAACAGACTCCGTTGTGTAGTTCAGACACACGGTTTCACCATATGTCTCTCTCATTTTCTCTTATTCAACATGGTATCTAGAGCCTATTAAGAGAGACAACCCTATACCGTGATTACCCCGGGACCCACTGTCCTTCGGTGAGATTTTTTTTCGGTAAACCGTGTCTCAATTCCGGTTTACCCTTCTTTGTCGCTTTTTCGTTCATTTTTTCTCCACTGTTCACTGTTCATTGCGCGACAGTGTTCATCGCGCGGTACTGTTCATCGGAAAAAAAAGATTTTCTTTGGTGGTTAGAGTATTGTCAAAACTCGAGTTCCGTTGTTTCAACTGCACAAAGTGGTAAGTCACTTGTTTGCATCTCACTTTCTCATAGCCCATGGATTCTCGATTCTGGTGCATCTGATCACATTACTGGTAATAAGACTCTTTTCTCCCCTCTCAACATCTGGTTATTTACCTAGGATAGTCTCAGCCAATGGTTCCCAAACACAGTCTCAAGGGATTGGCACTGTCCAAATCCTCCCTACTCTGTTAGTTAAATCTGTCCTTTATGTGCCTGGATGCCCATTTAATTTAATTTCTATCAGTCGATTGACTCGTTCTCATGACTGTGTTGTCACATTTACTAATTGCAATGTTACTTTGCAAGACCGAATATCAGGACGACAAATTGGTGTCGGATGTGAGTCTAATGGTCTTTATTATCTCTCAAACCCATCAACAGCGTGCCCTACCACATATTCTCCTCTTACTATACATGCTCAGTTAGGTCATCCGAGTCTTCCCAAACTTCAACAATTAGTACCTAATCTAACCAAAATATCTAGCTTAAATTGTGAGTCGTGTCAATTAGGGAAACACACTCGTAGTCATTTCACTGATCGAGCTAATAAACGAGCTTCCTCCCCATTTGCTTTAGTTCACTCAGATGTTTGGGGTCCCTCTCGTACTATTTCCACACTTGAGTCTAGATATTTTGTTACCTTTATCGATGATTTTTCCCGTTGTACGTGGTTATTTTTAATGAAAAATAGGTCTGAATTATTTTCTATTTTTGAACAATTTTATAAGGAAATTAAAACTCAATTTGGTGTATCCATTCGCACTTTGCGCAGTGATAATGCCCGTGAATATTTGTCCCATCAATTTCAAAATTTTATGACCTCTAACGGCATTCTTCATCAAACATCTTGTGCTCATACACCTCAACAAAATGGGGTAGCCGAACGCAAAAATCGGCACCTTATTGAAACCACTCGTACTCTCCTTCTTCATGGTAATGTACCATCTCGCTTTTGGGGCGATGCTGTTCTAACGGCGTGCTATCTTATAAATCGCATGCCTTCGTCTGCTCTTGATAACAAAGTCCCTCACTCGATCCTCTTTCCTGGTACCCCTCTTCACTCACTTCCTCCTCGGGTCTTCGGATCTACATGTTTTGTCCACAATCTCACTCCTGGTCTTGACAAACTTTCAGCTCGATCATTAAAATGTGTCTTTCTGGGTTATCATCGGTCCCAAAAAGGTTATCGTTGTTATTCTCCTACTCTTCGACGATATCTCATATCGGTTGATGTCACATTTTTTGAGTCTGTTACATACTATGAGTCGCTTCCTGATCCTTTGTCTGCAACTATTCCTCTGGACCTACCAAAGTCTATTTCACCTTCTCTTTTACCATTAGAGCCTATTACGTATGCCCCACCTGAGACACCTCCTGTGGCCCCTCCCACTGTCCCACTTGAGACTCCTCTTGTTGATCCTCCAACTGTACAACCTCTTCAGACATATCGTCGTCGTCAACCACCATCGGTTGTACATGTCCCTACACCTGTTCTTGATACCGAGGTCACTCCAGACGCTCCTTCACCGCCACCTCCTTCTTTATCGGATCCGACCCTTGATATTCCTATTGCTATTCGTAAAGGTATACGTCCTACTCGTAACCCATCCCCTCATTACATTGGCTTGAGTTACCATCGTCTTTCTCCTTTGCATTATACTTGTTTGTCTTCCCTGTCTTCTGTTTCTATTCCTAAATCTCCAGGTGAAGCTTTATCTCACCCAGAGTGGAGACAAGCAATGATTGACGAGATGTGTGCACTTCAGAGTAGTGGTACATGGGAATTGGTTCCTTTACCGTCGGGAAAGTCTTTAGTAGGATGTCGTTGGCTTTATACGGTGAAAGTTGGTCCTGATGGTAAGATTGATCGTTTTAAAGCTCGTTTGGTAGCAAAAGGGTACACTCAAGTTTTTGGCCTCGATTACAGTGATACTTTCTCCCCTGTGGCTAAGATGGCCTCTGTTAGACTACTCCTCTCTATTGCAGCCATCAGACATTGGTCTCTACATCAACTTGACATTAAAAATGCTTTTTTGCATGGTGACCTTGAAGAAGAAGTGTATATGGAGCAACCACCTGGGTTTGTTGCTCAGGGGGAGTCCTCTACCATGGTTTGTCGACTTCAGAGGTCTCTCTATGGTCTTAAACAGTCTCCTCGAGCTTGGTTTGGTAGATTTAGCACAGTAGTGCAACAATTTGGCATGATTCGAAGTGAAGCTGATCATTCTCTTTTTTATCGTCACTCAACCCAAGGGTGCATTTACTTGATTGTCTATGTAGATGATATTGTCATAACTGGTAGTGATCAACAGGGCATACTCCAATTGAAACAACATTTATCTCATCAGTTTCAAACTAAAGATCTTGGCAAGCTCCGCTACTTCTTGGGTATTGAGGTAGCCCAATCTAAGGACGGCTTAGTAATTTCACAAAGAAAATATGCTATGGATATTCTTGAAGAGACAGGTTTGTTGAATGCCAAACCGGTTGACACTCCTATGGATCCAAACGTCAAACTTCTACCTAATCATGGGGAGCCATTTTTAGATTCAGGGAGATACAGAAGATTGGTTGGTAAATTAAACTACCTCACAGTCACCCGTCCAGACATTTCTTTTGCAGTCAGTGTGGTAAGTCAATTCTTAAATTCTCCTTGTCAAGAACACTGGGATGCTGTGATACGAATCTTGAAATACATTAAAGGTGCTCCAGGAAAAGGTCTAATTTATGAAAACAGAGGACATACTCAGATAGTTGGTTATTCAGATGCCGATTGGGCAGGCTCACCCATTGATAGGCGATCCACTTCTGGGTATTGTGTACTTGTTGGAGGAAACTTAATATCTTGGAAGAGTAAGAAACAAAGTGTAGTTGCAAGATCTAGCGCTGAAGCTGAATACAGGGCTATGGCATTAGTGACTTGTGAGCTCATTTGGTTGAAACAGTTACTCAAAGAGCTTCAATTTGAAGAGGCAACACAAATGACATTAATATGTGATAATCAAGCAGCATTGCACATTGCCTCTAATCCAGTTTTTCATGAGAGGACCAAGCATATTGAGATAGATTGTCACTTTGTAAGGGAGAAGATCGAATCAGGCGACATCACCACTAGTTTTGTTAATTCCAATGATCAATTGGCAGATGTATTCACTAAGTCTCTGAGAGGTCCTCGAATCAGTTATATATGTAACAAGCTTGGTGCATATGATTTATATGCTCCAGCTTGAGGGGGGAGTGTTGAAAATATATTTATATTTATTACATATCATGTAAATAGGGATAATATCTCCCATATTTATTTTTGTATTTATTGTCTTGAGCCTATATAAAACAGACTCCGTTGTGTAGTTCAGACACACGGTTTCACCATATGTCTCTCTCATTTTCTCTTATTCAACACAAACTAAGACAATGCATATGGAAATTAGATTTTTCTGGCTAAAGGATGATGGAAGAACATCAGGTATCAACATATAATTTGCTTCAAACTTTGAAGAGTAGTGGTAGGAAGTGTTACTGATAAAGAAAAAGAGCGACCGAGGTGGGGTCTTGAGAGCAGATGCACGCAGCTTAACTCCGCAAGCGGAGACGCTGTTTTCAAGATTTGAACATGTGATCTCCAGGTCACTAGGCAACAAGATTACTAGGTCACTAGGCAACAAGATTACTATTGCACCAAGACTCTCCCTCTAAAGGAAGTGCTACCGACATACAAATTTAATAGGATAAAATTTTAACATTGTAAGATGGTCCCATATTCACAATTTATTATGATGCTAAACAACTTTAGTTTGTTTGGTTTTTCCCCCCCTAAACCATGTCTAGAAACTAAAAGTGTGACTATATTATCACAAGAAGCTGGATAATATTCTCTAACTTACACCAAATGGTATTCGTTATTATTCTTCTGAGAGATGAAACTAGCACAAGAAATGGTGATCAGAGTGCACAATTTTCCTTAACCTTCTTACTTGCCTTACTTCAGTTGCTTGGTCTTGCAAAATTTGAAAAAAAGTCTAGTTTGTAGAGTTTTCTTTACAAGAATTCACTGGCCTTTTATGCATTAGAGAAGGTTAGCTTTTATGCTTTCAAAGGCTCAACTCTTCCTTTTATCATCTCTTCATCCCGTAACCGTGATTCATGAATAAATACTTTGTTTGGATTTGTAACTATATATGTATTTAGACAGGCTTTATTGCTAAGTTTAAATAGTGAATGGTATTTGACTCTGATATTAAAAAATGATATTGCAATGTTTTACATTTTTTTCTGTCTTAGGTGTTAAAATAACCTTGGAAAGTGTAGTGATTCCTGAAAGTGCACCTGTTTTGGAGGAAAGATTGCCTACAAGCTGAAATGAGGTGCTACCAGGAAGTTTGTCAACTCCTTTGTGTTATCTTACAATTTTGAAATTGATGCAAAATTGTAATGATATTTTTGTAAAAGTAACACCTGCAAATTGTAATAATATTTTTGTAAAAGTAACACCTGCAAATTGTGGTGCAGTTGTAACAAGCTGCTGCAAATTTCTTTAACCATATTCATCTGAAGATATGCTTTCATCTTTTATTCAATTAACGCTTAATGTTGATAGTTTGATAAAGCATTTCCATTTAGTTGATTTTAGATGTGACACTATTTAATTTTCAATTATGGCTCTTGGGATGTGCTAATTCCAGTGTTATTAAATAGCAGTTATATCCAATTGCTATCATTACTCTTATGACCTGTTTAGTACGAAATATTGTTAAATAGTGATTGTAGTGGAATTATACCACTTATGGATAGCAGAAGTTTCCACGATCCACCACATCCGAAATATTAGCCATTGCTAAAATTGATGTCAATTTAGGGATGAAAATTTTATAAAGAACAAAATTAAATATTTAATTTATGATTAAAGATCTTTCAAAAAAAATAATTACTATTGAAAGTATGTTTTGGCAAAGAGTTCATTCATATCCAGCCTGATAGAAAATATAAAATAATAGAATGTGAAATAAAATTGAGGTATCCTCTCGAGTGAAAATGGCAATACAGCTGAAAATCATGTCTTATTAATTTGATGTCATATGTCTACAATGGAAATAACTCATCCTTGAGAGGAGGACAAATCCATTGTATCTGAATATAAGTAATCTCCCACATATCATCATCTTCTTTAGGTTCCAAATAACCCTCTTCCTTCATTTGTGTTATAATCTTTTTCAACAAATCAGGAACAATTTCATTCAATGATGAAGGACCATAATGTCCTAAATCAGCTTTCATGCATGTATCCATTCTCCTCAATATTCCTAACCAAAATGCTCTAAATCCAGGACTCTCAGAAATTTGTCTCAAAGATTGTAAGTACATTTGTGACAATAGTTCCATTGCAAGTTTGAGAGTACTTTCCATACTTCTCATTTCCCTCTCAGCATTTTCCCTTCTTGAATATTCCAACATTTTCTCATGTAACTCATCAACCATAGCAAATATCACAAGGTTGAAATAGTTTATGCAGTTTGACGATGTATATAGCATTTCTTCAGCTAAGTTAAAACTCTTGTGAAGTGAATAAACTGCATGGTTTCTTATCTCTTCTTGTCTTGATAAACTTGTTCTTCGAAACACTTCACCGAGTTTCACAAAAAGAGTCATGTTATAGTTTGGAGATGAAGAGCCTCTAAAACTGTCTTCAATGGATGAACTACTTGTGTTACTTGCTGCACTAACATTACTACCTGGATCTGAATATTGTGTTCTATGCCATTGAATCAACAAGTTTACTGAATCAGCTAAAAGATCCAATATTTTCTTTTTTTTCTCTATTGGACTATTCTTGGCTAAGAAGCAACCGAAAGCGCAATCTATGCAGTACGCGTAATTCATTCGTGTCAAATAAGTGCCATCAGAGTATAATGATATTAAGGCCTCGATTCCTATATCGTAAGTTTCCGGGTGTCTCCATGCAACTGATAACAAATTCAACACTGACTTCCATCCAATTTGAGTCTGCAGGTTTGCAGGGTATTCGATGATTATTTTGCACATCGATTGCGATATGATCTCGTGACACATGTCGAGTATTTCTTTATCGAGTTTCCACATTAAAGTTATGGACTTGAAAATAAGTTCCTCGGCTAGTTTGTCTTCTCTTGGTGTTGAAAATAGCTTGAGACATACCTTGAGAAGGCCTAATAGAGCCTTTTCAGCGAATGGAATCGGCGAAAACATTGGAAATTGAGCAACTGCTAGGAGATAGTCGTGAAAATTTGGCCAAAATAGTTGGAATCTGTGAACATTAGATAAAGATATTGCAGTGATTACATCCCAACAAAATCCAACAGTTTCTTCTTCTTCAACCGGTGTGCTAAACTTTTGGCCTTTTCCGGCGGCTGCAAATATCAATGATCTTCCAAGGTTTTGTAAACAACCTGTAGGAATGTTTGAACTACTACTAAAGATGCTACCAATTCTGCACATTTTTATCATTTTGAGATTCTGTTCAAATTCACTACCAAGTGTTAAACCATCTTCGTTTTCATGCGAAAGAAGCGACAGACGAGTCATGATGCTAGGAAACCGATGAGCGCCAAATTTATGATCATCAGTTGGAGAAATGGCACCTGATTCAGGTGTTGTTGGTGCATCTATCGACGCCTCGAAATCAATGACAGATTGTGGTAGCAATTTGAGCCTTTTGAGTTTCAACAAGCAATCTACTATGTTCTTCCATCCTCCTCGAATCGAGTCTCGAAAATCGTTCGCCAAAGTGAAAATAGCAACTGTTGCCAGTCTTGGTTTCAAATCATGACTGAATGTAAACATGGTCTCTTCTGTTGAAGCATAAGGATTTAGCAATGTTGTGAATTTGCAAAAAGATGTTATCAGTTCATCAAGTGTGTCTTCTAATCCATATTGAGAAATTCTCGCAACCGAAAATAACCCTTCAAGGCACTCATGCATAAGTTCCTCTTCATCTGCATGCTCAAAAAACGACGAAAGAGCGGCTACTGAAGGACCTGCAATACAAGCAAACATATCTCTACACATTCTACGGTCGAATTCGCATTGTATGAAACTCGGCATTACTTTGGATCGGTTTATGAGCTGAATCCACTTGCTTTGGCTCATGTCTAATGACACAATAGTTTGAGCAAGTGCAATTGCATTGTTAGAAATAGATTGAAAAAGTTCAGAAAGATACTCTCTAGGCAAATCTTGTCCTGCATTGATTGCTCTATTGTTTCTGATAAACTCTTCTTCTGTCATTTTCTTCTTAACTTGTGGATTGTGTTGATCAGTGTTAAGCATGATGAGTGAATAGCATAAGATAAGAACAGTGTCCTTGCTTGCAAATAAATCAGATGATTGATGATCAAAGAATCTCTCCGAAAACGCTTCTAACACACGTTGAATCTTTTGTGACTCGCCCGGTAACCAAAAACTCTCTAGATAAAATCTCAATGCAGTGTCAAGAATCATCCCATTAAAAAGAAAAGTTTCTGTGAATTCCTTAAGAACTTGTAGGTAAAAATTATCAGGGTCACCAAGATATTCGCCTATCGCCTTTTTGTCTAGGCCAGGCGTGTAACGAAAGAAATAAGCATAAGCCTTTGGGTCAGGAGGATCAGATATTAACTTAGCATGCTTCAAGTACTCTAGACCCTTTTTATTATCTCTATTGAAATGGTTCGCTGCTATAAGTAATTTCTTCTTTTGCACTTTCCTGACACGAACTTGTTCGACCCAAGTTTCTAAGTCATCGTCTTTTTCGATGTCCTCCCAAAAAGGTGTATACTCAATCAATTGAGTATTGTAAGGACCTAAAGGTGTTGAATCGTCAATTTTGTCAATGTTATCAGCAATGTTGTGAATCATAATCAATAGTCCTTCAAAAGCTTGAATGTGTAAACTTGTTAAGTGACCATTTATTGCAAATGAATGCTTGCAAAGTAATCTTCCAACTTCTTCAAACACATTTCTGCAACATGGATCACAGTCAAAGTTTGCATAAACTTCAATTATGAATGTTGGTTGTCTGCAGAAATTTATTATCCCTTCTACTGCTACTTCTTGAAGATGAATTGTGCTTCCAAGTGTTGCAATCCTTATTAGTACATGTCCAAAGAATGCTTCTAATTGGAAACGAATAAACCTACACAAAGAAGCAAATCAAAGATTATCAGTTATCACAAAAGTTATATTAAAGTATATCATTTTATGTTTTTCCTGTAAAATTTGTTTTTAGTCCTTGCAAATATATTTTTTTGCTTTTGTTCTTTATTAATTTGTTTTAGTCCTTGCAAAACAATTCATTTAGAATTGATCCGTGTAATATGCGTTCATTTAGAACGAATCTTACCCTCGAAGAAAGTGATAGGCGTTCAAAACGGTACTACAAATCATAGACAGGACAAATGAACTAGACCAACTTCCATAATAAATCAAATGATGAAACAAATCATCTTGAATCATCCTCAAAAGTTTAGGGTGGTTCCCTATCTTATCACCACTCAATTCAATAGCTGAGTTAATCAAAACCAAAGCAAAAATCTGAACATCTTCATCAGCTGTATGAGTAGTTGGTCCATCTGCCTCAACTATAGAAACAACATTCAACAAAGAACATAGAAAATGAAATATATCAATGCAACACCTAACTCCATAACCAGAATGTTCCATACTACTATTATCATCATCATCTTCTTCTATGTCTGATTCAGAATCTCCTTCTCTATTATCCTTAATATCAATCTCAGGTAACCTTGCATACACATCTTGGATAAGTTCATGCATTGTGTATCTTGCACTTCTTTGTAGTAAATCTCCTCTGTTCACAGATTGCTGAACAACTTGAAAACATGCATTAACTAGTGTGCAAACAGATTGATCAGTGAGTAAGATTGAAGCTTTATGATGCATTATCCCTGCTAAAACCTGCAGAATATAAGCTTAAGAATCTTCTTCTAAAGAATTTATAAACTTAATTTTCATATACTGTCAGTATAAAAAAATTTACACTATCAGAGAATCACATGCACTCGTATGTTTGACTTTCAATGATCTGATAGTTATAATTGATTGACAGCGTAAATAACCTCAAGCCAAATAATAAATATTTTCTCCTCTTGTCTATAACATACCATCGCCTTATCTATTACAAGACTTCAATTTTCATTAAAATGTTATGCTTGCAAGAATGATCCAAACATGAAATATAAATATTTTCTTCCAAATAAATATGTCCCTTATCATATCTTAATCAATTTTTCAAACAAATATTTTATTCGGTCTTAAATATAAGCAAAAGTAAGTTAAAAAAACCAATTAATCTAGTCCAAATATTAAACCAAATACATCAACTTTCTTTAATCCTACTTTTATTTATATTTGAGACTAGAATTGTATTTTCTTTAGAGCTGATTTTAAGACAAAGATAATAATCAAATCCTCTGCAACGCTATTCACAGTGCAGCTACTGGAGAGTTTCTGAATCCATGATCAAAAAACCATAATCAAGATTCAACACTTCTCCAACTTTTGCACTTGGCAGCGTTGCACAGGATTTCAAATCCTAATAATTGTCATAGGATAATGCAAATTGACAAACAATTATTCTATATAACATCTACATTGATTGAAACTATATCTGATATTCACACCTACACAGCGCTGATAAATGTGACTACATTCAGTTACTTTTATTTTCTCTTACATCATTACCAATATCGACATGTCAGTGTCAATGTTGAGTCTGGTGTGTCTATATCAAGTACTAAGTTTCTAACCTGCAATATCTTCATCATGACAGCATCTTCAGAAACAGGATCAGTTTTCTCAAGCCTACAATTAGTAATCCCTGAAACAATTGATTCGATCGCTTCTTTCGCACCCGGAGTCTTATCATCAAACACTTGAAACTTAAGAATCTTAAGTATAGACGAAAGCGCAACGCCGGTAGCAGAAGCCGGAACATCATCACTTTGTATAACATCAAGAAAAGGAGATAAATATATTGAAGGATCAATGGTTCTCCATTCTTGTTGAGGATTGAAAATGAGAGAACGAAGAGATCTCAATGAAGAAACAATGGAAGAATCATAGTTTTCATCAGAAGGAGATATGTTGTAGAGAGGTGTGAATTCTGGATAACGACGTATCACTGCTAGAACAGCACCAACTTCAGTGCTTAACATGCATGATAGACCTAATTGTCTTCTTTTTGATTTTGTTGTTTTTTTCTTTTGGTTTTGATATTCTTCTAGTTCTTCATTTGTGAAATCTTCTAAGCCTTCCATTGTATAGCATGCATGAAAGTTCAAAATTGATGATCCTTTGAAAAAAAAATATTGTTAGTTAATTAACCATGCAATTCTGCATGCATGCGTGCATGATTTTAAATTACCGTTGCGTTGCAGTAATTATTTAATTTGGTAAGACATAAAAAATATAATGTTGTGTTACTTTTTTTGTTTCATGATTAATTTCACAAAAAACTTCTTGATGTGTAACATAAAGTGGTAGTTTTTTGTTCACTTTGGGAGAGAGGGAGGGAGAGTGGGAGAGAGAGAGGACAAAGGAGAGGGAGTTTTGGAGAGAGTTTTGTGGAGAGTATAGCAGACCAAGTAGTTTTGGAGAGAGTTTCGTTTCTTTATGAGGACACAAATTATGGGGAAAGATATTGTTATTGTGGTCAATGCAATTTTTCTTTGGTTTCAAATCTATATATATAAAGTAAAGTTTTGTTCGTTGTGGCCTATAGTGTCAAAAATAAATTTATTTTAATTTCATTATAAAATGAATTTATTTAATGCTTGCATCCATTAATAATATTGAAACAAAAATCTTGTTTTGGCAAAGCATTAATATAACTATTTTTAATATATTTTAGATAAAATTCTAAAATTTTGAATATTGTTAACAAATTATTATAAAATATTTGTAAATATCTTAATCTTCTCCTATAATAAATAAACAAGTTTTACAACACTAAAAAGAATGTGTATCAATATTATAAACATTCTAACTAATAATTTTTTCTAATTTGTCACGTAAATATTATTTTAATATATACCAAAGTTGATTAAATTAAAAATTGACAATTTATCAATTCCATTTTAACTCTAATGATTAAAATTTTAATTTTAATTAAAATCAAAACAAAAATCATCATTTCAAAATAGATCCATATACAAAAGTTAAAAATTTAGTGTTGAATATAAAATATGGTCAAACTCACACTATTACTAATTAACATTAATAATGTACCATAAAATTCCCCTAAATAAGCAACTGTTACCCAAGCTGAAAACATGTATTTTTTAACTGAGGAGTTAAGTATAAATTTACAAAAACTGCTGTAAAAGTGAGATTACTAGTCCTATCTGCTGCACTCTAATCTCTAGTTGCCTGATTTAAACGAAGTTTTTAGTTCATACCGCAAACATACTAATGTATCTAAAACATCATCATCAAAAGATTCACAATCCTCAATTCGTGAGATAGACATCAATGTCTTCAACCATTCTTCATGAAGAGTTGAAAACTCTGATCTCTGTTCACTTGACCTAAAGCTTTTTCCAATTGATTTTTTCATCTGTTGGCTAGCTTTTGAAGCAATGTTTACAGTTTTCTCTGGGATTCCAGCCATGAGGGCAACCTGCAATCCGTAGCTCTCAGGACATGCTCCAGAGGCAAGCCGATATAGGAAAACTAACTCCTGATCACTTTTGGAAAAGGTATCAGATTTTGAGTTGAAAGCACAAGCCATGTGTTGCATTGTAACGCGTGGATGACAGGCAAACTCTTTTGTTAGCGGATGGTAATGTGTCGCAAATAGCAAGCGACAGTTAACCTTTTCAATCAGATGCCGGAATACCTGTGCAAATCCATAGAATTATTAAGAGGCTGAGGCAGGAATATTGAAACATTATTCAAAGTCATGAGTTAGTTGTGATCATAATAAAAAGAAACAGCTTAAAAATGCTTTACCATTCATGGAGCAAAATTACAGGATAGGGAAAAATACTGATACAATCATGCATTGCAAGAGTACTTAAATTTTGATTAAGTCGACCTCGTAGTAAGTATCGAACCATTGTACTCAAAAATAGAACCAAAAATATCATTTAAGAGAAGAAAAAAGAAGAGTAAGAAGCAGAGTCTCACAGCATATGCAATGGCATAGCCATCAAAAGTGCTTGTTCCCCGACCCAATTCATCAAGGATAACAAGAGAATCTTGAGTAGCATGCTGAAGCACCGATGCAGTTTCAGTACACTCAATAAAAAAGGTACCTAAAAACAAAAACAAAGTTAGCTGAAATTGGAAATCCATAAAGTCATGAGGTAAACTGCAGCAGTACAGACATTTTTTAGGACCACAATACTGAATTTCCAAGTGCAGAAAAACTATGGGAAGCATCCATGGGTAGGCAACACCTCTAATGTGCATGCAACCATAAAGCACATTTGCAGTTGTTAGAGTACTTACTCTCGCCTGCCATGATTCTATCTGTGGCTCCAAGGCGTGTGAAGATGATATCCACAACTGAGAGAACACAATTTTCGCATGGCACATAGCAGCCTAACTGCAAAGACATCAGAGGATATTGTAAAAGCATGGAATAATTGGCACCAACATAGTTTAAGAAAAGTTACTGTCAAGCTTAAAAAAGCAGGTAGAATGGAAAAAGATGCGAACCTGAGCCATAATAACAGCTACACAGGTAGCACGCAAAAGTGTTGATTTTCCACCCATGTTTGGCCCTGTTAAAAGCAACGTGCGAGGATGATGCCCGTCTTCATTCTCACCAAGGATCATGTCATTTGGAACAGGCACACGTCCACTCTCTCCAAGGGCAAATGGATGCCATAGTCCCTTCATTTTGAGCACAGGCATTCCACTATCTTTACTTGTACATTTTGATGTAGGAACTATGATAGGCCTAGACATAGTACCACATGAAAAGCTAGAAGTAACAGCAAAGGATCTTAGTACATCAATGCAATTGATGGCGTGAACAACTTCAAACCATTGGGCAGCTTTCTCCAAAAATAATTCAGCAAGTATTGTGAGTGTTTCGGCATCTGAATCCGTAACATCGTGATTCTGGCACCAAATATAATGTCAGTCGTATAAGTGAACATCCATTTCAATTTTACACACTTAAATTAATTGTGAGGAATTTATAAAATTCTTAAACACTACCTATGTGCCTAAGTATAAGACCCTCTTGGGAAATTTCTTTGTCCCTTTTTATAAGACCCTCTTTCAATTTTCAAGAGCATTAGTTATTTCTTTACTAACTAACACCCCTAATTATTTTAAATCTTTTCCTGCAACAATAAATGTTTTTATGGAACATAAACTAAATCTCTCTCTTGGAAGGTAAATTTGTAAAACAATATCAATCATCAACAAATTTAATACTACTATCAACTTCTTTAATTTCCGTGATTTAGTTAATAGGGTCCTAAATTTAGGGATGGAGGTAGTAAATTGTTCGGATTTGAAATTTCCAAATATAACAGTGAGCTGTTACCAACATCTAATGGTTTATATTCTAATTTACAAATGAACTAACAGGCGCATCCAGTGATAGTACATGCCAATTTCCAATCAATCTAAATTCCATATTAACAATTTTAATAAACTGAAATATACAGGCCTAAGTCAGATTAGGAGGAATATGTGAAGGAAGTTCCAGTTCATATTATTTGAAAGTGCAATAAGGAAGAAAGGTACTTGGTAATTTGGGAAGTCACTATCTACAGCTGCTACAAACTGAGTAAGAAATTGATCAAGCCCGTCACTGCCAGTCAGAATTGGAAGTTTAAAAACCTTGGTCAAGGATGATATTAGAAGCTGCTCTTTCTGTAGTAGAAGCAACAAACCCAAAGCAGTCCGAAGGCCTTTCACAAGTGACCCAAACACTTTCACCTGTATGTATTTAAATTGAAGTTATTTATGTGCACTAAATAACAGAAAAAGCCATACAATGAAGATCATTCTACAGCCTTCAGCACATATTTTGTACATCATAAAAGAAAATCTGAAAATCCTAAAAATATAGATAGATTACTCAACCTAGAATATTATGTTTTCACCAATCAATAAAAACAGATTATTTTAAATTATATCGTAGATAAATTTCTCCAGCACCAATTTCAGTGTTTATGTAAATTGTCATATGAATTTCCTTCAAATCAATGCAATCTCCAAATTCCATTCTAAATGACATGAAATATGCAACTACGTAATGTAATGACATTAGTATCAATATTTTTCTTTGACATTCAATTGAGAAGTTCATTTCATTCAAAACAAGAGTGTAAGAAATTGTTCAGAATTCATAGAAGAACTAATAAGCAATCCTCTACAAATTTGGCATAAAAAACAGTAGAACCCACCCTCTGCTTCAATATTTTCTTTGCCAATAAGGGCAGTAAGATAGGGCTTGATACTTGAAGGCTGGACTTGGTTCGGCCGAGCAATAGTTCCAAATCTGGAAGCTTGCGAAGATGTTGTGCAATATGAGACACAATTTCAGGGCAAGTTATTAGATTATCTACCACATCAAGCCTGTTGTTAATTCCTTCAGCATCTTTTAGTGGACAGCAGATCCAGTTCCTAAGAAGCCGCTTTCCAGATGAAGTAACACAGTTATCAAGATACTTGTACAATGTACCTAAACTCAAGCAGAACAGACTTTTTCATACAGAAATTTTGAATAAAAATGTTAGAATGATACAAGTGCTCAAATAGAACAAGCACTTGCCTGATTTTCCACCATCATCGCTATTACCAAAGATTTCTAGATTAACATATGTTGGACCATCCATTTTGAGGCAACCCTTATAAACCTGGTATGGATATATGTCCCCGTTCTGTAGAATCTCATTTAGCTGTATGAAAAGTAAAACAGATTATTCATCATAAACAACAAAGTTGCATGCCGCTCAAGAAGGCATTATAGTGAGAACAAAATTATACCATCAATCTATCTAGATGACCTATCAGTCCACCAAGAGCAGACAAAGTGATTTCACGATGAATCACTTTGGTCAGCACTTGATCCAGTGAATTAGATGACCCCTTAAAGTATCCCTTCGAACGAATTAAATCACTAATTTCTGAGCTCACCAAGTCGGTGATCGACTGCATTGAAGTCAATTTTAGGGTTGTCGAACCTGCATGAGGAACACAAACCAACAACGAGATCCAAGTCTGATTTTTAAATTTAAATCATATATATAGATTAAACAGAGCAACATGAAAAAGTACTTTGAAAACTTCATGAACTTGACATTTAGCGAAAATATCTAATTGCAACATAGTGCAAAAATTTGCTAAATCAATTATCCCAGATGCAGCTTATCGTGAACTATTCACATTATTAATACACAAGACAGAATGTAAATGAAGCAGAAAAAACAGAGTAAGAAATGTGCAGATGCTACCGTTAGCAGGTCCATTACAAAAATGAATATAATATCATATCAACGTAATTTTAAAAGGGAACAGGTACCTTAAATTCCTATGAAACCACTTGGTTACTGTAATTTTGAGTAACTTTTGTGTCTAAAACAAGACTACTCACCTTTTATAGTTCTCTTTATAATGCCTAGGATATTGTACAATCAAGAAATAACATGTATTTCCAGATATCATAGAGATACAGGACATGTATCAACTGACTAGGTCATTCAAAAAGCACATCTTATACTCTGAATATATTAAAACTTAATGTACTTTTAAGTCAAAGCAGAACTAAATGCACCAATGTATAATAACATACAATAATGACCACCCCAAAATGTTTGTTATACAAAACTGTGCAAAACAATTGCTTTCCTAGCCGTGATATTTAGTTACATACAGCTTCCAAGGCAAAGCATAGTAATGAAAGTAGAAACACACTGAAAATTCTATAATACTTTTAATATGCTAATTCCTAAACTAGAATGAAACATAACATCTCACCGTTTAAAGAGAATTTTCTAAATGCTTTCTGAGCTTCTTTGGACACCCCTGTATAACACCATTCTTAACATTAAGATATAATCCTATACAACGTACAAAATTGAAGGGTATGCAAGCTAAAGGCTAAGAAATAAGACCAATCACCTCTGCTTTCATATATAATTTCCTTGGGTGACACCTAAAGTTTCATTGACAAATCACACAAGCAAATTAGCTAACAATTAGACAAATTATAAGATCAACCACATAAACTAAATACAGAAACAGGAACCAGTTAAGAAAGGGTGTTTTGAGCATACTTGCATCAATAAAGCCCCCAAAGCAGAACAGGACGCGTCGTCATCAATAGAACCAACCCAAAACCTAAGACGAGCACAATCAACAAAAGCAAATCCATATGTAACTGAACCATTATCCGAGCCATTGCTTTCCTGATGAAAATATACAATTCATTGTCACGTTAATTTTCAAATAATTAACATTTAACATCATTATACATTGCAAATACTTATAATAGCACATAAAATATGAAAAATTCTGCAACAGTGAGAAGTGAGGACCTCTTTTATTGCAAGAAGATGATTTGCTTCAGGACCAATATTACCATCCACATTGGTTGATGGGGTGACTACCTGAACTAACTTTCTTAGAATAACCTGCAATCAGGCAGCAAGAGTCATACTATGCAAAAAAGGTGTCAGATGAAAAGAATTAAGGACACAGGCTGAAATCGTATACTGATAGGAACCAACTAGTATAGAAGAAGAAAGAAGAATGATGCACTCTCAGTCTTGGGTTCTTCAAGAGAACTTAATCTCTCCCTTGTCCCAATCTAATTCACCAATTGAATCCCCTTCCCGTTGCCCCTTCTCTAATTGGCAACATGCCTAGTTTATTTCTTCTAACTAACACAACCTAATTAACTAACTAAGCTTCTTAACTAACAGTAACATAACAGACTTAAAATATACAAGTGGAGTTGTAATAATTTAGTCAACAAGAAAAGGCACAATTTCAAATGACAACTGCAAGCCCTACTATGTTTACTGTCTGCAATGTCAATTAGGGACTTAAAAAGTTTCCTTTGTCGTGT
>NC_021167.2:27182163-27186050 GCF_000331145.2 Cicer arietinum
GTGTAGGGCAAAAAGAATAATGACAAAAACAGAGAGAACTTCCAAATGTTAACTGATAAAATGGAGAACTGGAATAATCTCTTCCGTAAAAATATAGGAAGATGAAGATATATATTGAAGCATAACTTGCCAACCACAGCCAAATAGTTAAAACATCTAAATGAAATTGGTGAAACTAGGTAGCCAACACGACTACAAGCATGGGAAAAGAAGAAAACTTACAGAGTTAGCTCCTCTAGCTTTTGCTTCTTCAGATGTCTCCAATTGCTCCACTCGCCCAACCTTATATCTTTTCAATGAAAAAATCATACTAAGTCACCAACAATTTACTAGAAAAACACTACCTATGTTTATTATTGAGATTTAATGCATATAGTGCATAATCAAGGATTAGCCAAGATCATTTATATGATGCACAAAATCTCCACTTGATATAAAATAAATATCCATATGAACTATAAAATTATATCCATTCCATCCTTACCCACGAGCAACCAGGTTTTGAACAGCATCATCAATCCCACCTTCAGATATACCAACCTGAGCCAAGAAATACGTACCGTTCACATTGAGAAATAAACACTAAAAATGGGTCAAGAACCACAAAACTATAAATTATAAATCACCTGCCGACATTTTCCCACACCACTTAATGTTATTTTCCAATCAAGCTCCTTATGGCCAATTTCAGCATCCATTTCATACAGCTCGTAAAATTTTCCCTGTGTGGATTTAATTTTGGCACATTAACTAAGTATTTATCTAAAAGATAAATAAATAAATAAATATACCACAAGATGTAAAGGAATTAAGATGTCGATGTTCAAAGTGCTTGATTGACTAACCACTTTAAAGAATAGCACAACATCCATATATTTGCATTTGACACTCCAATACTGTTTCTGTGATGCTGTCATTTTTCTTAAAATCTCTGGAGGTATATAAAGTGTCGTCTTGTCATATAAAGGATCACTGGGCCTTCTTCCATTTGCATCCCTAACTCGAGAAGGATCAAGCCACTCAAACTTGCTAGCCACTTCTAACTCCTTTTTTGTCATGTCCAGTGCCATTGAATCCTTGAGAAATCTGACTCGCTTGCCAGAATCCCGCAAGGAAGAAAGATTGGATCCATCCTCTCGACTTCGCTTTACATGAGAAACAAGAGGCTGCATCCCTGGGGTTTCTGGTCCAGTAAGATCACCGTCATTTTCAACAAGGAACATGTTTTCATGGTTAACCTTTTCTTTGAAATTTACAGCATTATCTTTTGCTTTCACGACAGGTTCAAAAGCTGCAGCTGCTGCTTCTTTCTTCTGTCCTTTGCGGTTAGTATTATTAAATATAGTTGATGATGAAGACGATTTGGGGAAGCTATCATGGTTTGATGACTGGCTCCTACAAAAGTCTGCATGTGAGATCATTTTTGCATCCAATAAACAGCACTTTCTATTATAACTCAGTAACTGCATCAGTTTAAACTTCAAATTTCAACTTACTTGCTAAACAATCAAATTCTGATTCAAATTCTGATTATTTCAACTGATTCATTTTTAAAGTACTGCCTTACTTGCTAAACAATCAAATTCTGATATACTATTTCCAAAATATCAGATTTCCTTATCATGCTTCTATATGGTTTCAAGTTGCATAATTCCAAATCAACCAACATTTTAGCATTCAATAAACAGCACTTCTGTTACGATTCAGTAACTGCAACACTAAACTTCAACTATATCTAATTTTTCAGTACATTCTAATTTGGTAAACAATCAGACGCTGATGTGATATTTTCAAATTTTCAAAATGCCTAATCGTGCTTCTATACAGTTTATAATCATATATATAGTTTCAAATTGACCTAGAACGTTGTATCGATTTCACCGTACTCTGTACAGTTTCAAATCATAGGTCATTCTGAACATTAAGCTTCCAACAAATCATCAAAACAAGTTGCATATGTGCTTATTCTTTGAAATGAATGAATACGAAAGCAATAGCAGAAAATATCGAAATCTAAGGAAGTAAGAACGAAGCACCTTCCGTTTTTGCACATTTCTTCAACAGTTGAACGAAAACCTAAATCTAAGGTATCAGTCGAAGAATGAGAAAAAACGATGCGTACCTCTGGTTAACTTTTTCGCCATCATCGACCTTAATGAATTTATGCATGATACTCTCAAACAGAGACGAACCGAAGTTGTTCGCGTTTGGAGCAAAGTTCGCCGGCAAAACCTGACGAGGCACCTTCTCCGGCGGCGTGTCTGTTCCTCTGACGTCATCTGCCGACGGTGGTGGATTGAAGACTGGTTTGACAGTACGGTCGTTACGGTTGGCTTGTTGAACCGACGGAACAGAGTCTCGCTTAGCGCCGGAAGTGCGATTTTCCGGCGAGGTCTTTTGGAAGAATGAGAGTATAGATTTCTGGCGATTCATTTTCACTCGCTGTTCAGCAGAGAGTGAGAGAGAAAGGTTTTGCGACCTATAATAAACGGATATGATTTAAAATTGCGTATTTCGAAGTAACGAGTAAGATTTTGGCGCCAACAACCAAAAATATTTTAGCGCTAAAAAACCTATATCGATTTAATTGATTAAATTAATTAATTAAATTGAATAAAGAGCACATAGAATTAGGGAGTTTTTGGGTCATTTAATGGAAAAACGTTTTTTGTTTATCAAGCTTAATGGAGAAAACTTAACTGCAGTACTTTGGAGACTGAGTATTGTTAAGTATAAATCAATTTAAAATTTACAACAAAATTCAAATTGTTTTTCTAAATTATCTATCACTAATCAAAACACTTTCCTCATCTACACATTTGTCGGAACACTAAAAGCAAAAGATTGTAAGATTAACTTTTTTTGTTAATAATATAAAAATTTAATTTTTATGGATGTTAGACTTTTGTTTTGCATTCATTGATAAGAGATTATATATAGATAATTTTAATAACTATATAAATAAATAAAAATATTATATATGTATCATTTATCTTATTTAATTGAATATAATGTTGGAAAAATATGACTTCTTTTGATTAAGAATAAGAGAATTAAAATTGAACACGTTGGATTTGATCTTAATTCTCTTATTTTTAATCAAAAGAAGTCATATTTTTCTAATAATTGGCATCAAGAGCCTAACTTTTTTAGAGAAAAACTCATAAAAGAACATGACTTCTTTAGATTTCCTAGGAGAAGGGGCATCTCTAACCAGACCCCCTGCCTTTAATGGTACAACATACATGTACTAGAAAGAGAGGATGCTCGTCTTTCTAGAAGCATGTGGGCTGGACATCTTAGAGGCAGTGGAGAATGGTCCCTACGTGCCTAAACTTGCAGGCACTGAGGGATCATCCATCATCATCAAACCAATATCTGATTGGTCTGATGACGACAAAAAGAAAGTTGGTTATAATGCTAAGGCCAAGAATATTATAACATTTGCTTTGTGTGCAGAAGAATTCTTTAGGGTGTCAAACTGCAAATCTGCAAAGGAAATGTGGGATACTCTTCAGGAACCACATGAAGGCACCACAGATGTTAGAAGGGCCAGAACAAATACTCTCATGCATGAGTATGAATTGTTCAACATGAAGAAGGATGAATCAATCAGTGACCTGCAGACAAGGTTTACACACATCATCAACAATCTTCATATCCTAGGAAAAGTTATAGACAATGAGCAACAAATAGGAAAAGTAATGAGGTGTTTGACAAGAGAATGGCAACCCAAAATCACTGTCATTGCTGAATCAAAGGACCTGGCAAACATGACTATTGCAACATTATTTGGAAAGCTCAGGGAACATGAGATGGAATTGCACAGATTGAATGAGTCAGACAATTTACCCAGGAAAAGCAAAGGACTTTCACTGAAGGCTCAG
>NC_021167.2:27186403-27189047 GCF_000331145.2 Cicer arietinum
GAAGCTAACTTGTGTCTCATGGCAAATACTGACTCAGAATCTGACAGTGAAGTAAGTACAACCTCTAATCCATCCTATGATGAACTGCATGATGCCTTTAATGAATTGCATGCTGAATATGTTAGTGTACTTAAACAATTAATTAGTACTAAGAAACTGCTAGAAGAGAAATGCATGATGTATGATGAGATTAACTTGAAACATATGTCTCTTAAAGACATAAATGAAGATTTGAAAAAAGAAGCATGTGCATTGAAATGTGACTTGGATAAGTTTAACAATAGTAGAAATAACTTAGATATGCTTCTTAGAAATCAAAGAAATATGAATGTTAGATCTGGACTTGGATACAAACAAAATAGGAAGGTTAACAGAAATCAGAAATTTGGTAGTTCAAATCTAGATTCATCCTCTATGTTGTATGCCATTTCTGTTGTAAAAAAGGCCATAAAATTTTTAATTGCACACAAAGAAAACTGGCCAACAGAGGATGGAAACAGATTTGGAAAGTGAAGTCACAAGTATTTGAATCTAACCCCCCAGGACCCAATTTGAATTGGGTACCTAAATCCAAAACTTGAATCATTTTTGCAGATATGTTTGGCATCCAGGAATCAATCATGGTATCTGGACAGTGGATGCTCCAAGCATATGACTGGAGACAAGTCAATGTTCTTGTCTCTGAACTTAAAGGAAGGAGGCTTTGTCAAATATGGTGACAATAACAAAGGGAAAATCCTAGGCTTTTGAGACATCGGAAACAAATCATCTACATTGATTAAAGATGTTCTGTATATCAAGGATCTAAAGCACAGCTTGTTAAGTATCAGCCAGCTGTGTGACAAGGGATTCCAGGTACATTTCACTTCTATGTGTTACACACTTGAGCATAAGGAAGTTAAAGGTATGAAATTGACAGGTAAAAGAGTTACCAATATTTACATTATAGATTTTGATTCCTTACCTGCAAATGATAAATGTTGCTTATTATCTAATGCTGATGAGAACTGGCTGTGGCATAAGAGAGTGGCTCATATTCATATGGACCACTTGAATAGACTAGTTAGTAAGCAGCTAGTCCTAGGTCTCCCAAATAGGAAGTTTTCTAAGGATAGGTTATGTGACTCTTGTGATAAGAGTAAGCTAGTTAAGTCTTCTTTCCCCCCTATAAACTTAGTTCAAACCAGTAGGGTCTTACAGTTAGTACATATGGATCTTTTTGGTCCATCTCAGGTTAGAAGCTTTGGAGGGAACCTATACGAGTATGTGCTGGTAGATGATTACACTAGGTTCACATGGACATATTTTCTAACTCACAAGAGTGAGGCATTCTCAACTTTTAAGAAATTTGCTACTTTGGTTCAAAATGAGAATAACCAGAAAATCATATCCATTAAAAGCGATCATGGAGGTGAATTCCAAAATGATTCTTTTCAAACCTACTGTGAACATCATGGTATCCAACACATATATTCAGCCCCTAGAACTCCACAGCAAAATGGAGTAGTAGAAAGGAAGAATAGATCCTTAGAGGAACTAGCTAGGACCATGCTTAAGGACTCTAACCTTCCTAAATACTTCTAGGCTGATGCCATAAACACTGCCACTCATGTAGTGAATAGGGTTCTTATTAGGCCTATACTTAGAAAGACTCCCTATGAGTTATACAAGGGTAGAAAACCTAACATATCTTACTTTAGGGTATTTGGGTGTAAGTGTTTTGTGTTAAACAATGGCAAAGAACATCTAGGTAAGTTTGATCCTAAGGCAAATGAGGGTATCTTTCTAGGTTATTCCCAATCTAGTAAAGCTTATAGAATCTACAATAAAAGAACCAAAACTATAGAGGAGTCAGTTCATGTAAAGTTTGATGAATTGTTTGCTGAAAACTTGAACAACACTCCTTCTATAGTTGGTAACTCATTGGATGATATTGTAGAATCTAAACCAATAGAACCTAGTGAACCTGTACCTCCAACCAACCTTGACTATGTAGAACCTATTAGGGAAGATGATTTACCCAGAGAATTGTATTTTACAAAGAACTAAAGAAGTATCATGAATTTGACTCAATCATTATATTGGTTCTCACACCAAAGGTATTTGGGCAATGAATGTTTGTGTGGCTGTAAAACTTTTCTCTCAAGGTTGTTCAAAGGTTGTGAAAAGTTTTCCAAAAGACTGTGTCAAAGATTATCAAAAGTTGTGTTAGTTCTTTTTCAAAAGTGATTGAATCAACTTATATATATTCAAAGAAAACACCAGGACAATCGATTTCCTAATCGATTTTATAAAGCTTTAATCGATTGCCTAATCGATTTTCGCAGGTCTTGTTTTTCTTGAATCTTGAACATATAAGCATGAATCGATTTGTCAATCGATTCTTTTAATACATCAATCATAACTGAAACTATGATTTTCTCCAAATCGATTGAGTAATCGATTATAGGTATTTTGTTCCAACAACGAGATCAAAACAATCGATTTCTCAGTCGATTTCACAATCACAGTCATAATCGATTTGAGCTGAAACCTTTCTGTAACTTAAAAACTTAGCTTCAATCGATTCGTCAATCGATTGTGCTGATCACAGTGAATCAGACTTTTTCATCAATCGATTTTCCAATCGATTGTGCTGATCAAA
>NC_021167.2:27189496-27191536 GCF_000331145.2 Cicer arietinum
TTAACCAATCGATTGCCCAATCGATTTGTTTAGTGAAAACACTTGTTCTGAGACAGACAATCGATTCATCAATTGCTTTATTTGTTGATTGATTTATATTCATTGGCAAAGGCTTAAGTGTGAGACCATAGTGATTAGTTACTAAACTTATTTACTATGACACTAACACTATACATTTTTGCGTCCTTCTCAAGTGCATCCTCCAACTTTGGTTGATTCCTTGAGTTGCAAGCTATTGTTCCAAGTGTGTGGTGTCTTCTTGTTTGCCTGAAATATTTCTCAATTCAAAATATTAGATCAATCAAATATTTCATATGTACTGTGTGTTTGAGAATTAAATCAAAAACATGATCAGGGAAGCTCATGACTTACATATAATAGTTTTTTTTTTTCTTTAGGTCATTTATCTTTAAAAAAAGTAAACAATAATATCATATATTTTTTATTTTTCAGCTTAGGTTTATTTTTCTTAAAAAAAAAAAAGATCATGCATCTTAAAATATATTGATGTGATAAGTCACGTAAATTTACAAATATTGATTTAATTGTTAACTTAATAATAAGTACTAATATAATTTTTTAATTTCTTTTTTTAATTTAATCGTTTATATTTTAAAATATCAATAAAAAAATATAAATCTTCTTAAATTTTATGAATATAAAGGACTTAAAGAAAAAAGAAATTATTAAATTAGATAAACAAAGATTGTAGATATAATAATATCTATGTCTAAGTAAACCTATAACAAAAACTAAAATCAATGCAATGATTTAAATTTTATAAACACTAAAGACTAATTGATAAATAATAAAAAATTAAACTAAAAATATGTATATTATTTTAGCTTGTCCTCCACGCAAGCAAGATTGATCGGCACGCAATAAAAATTGCCATAACTCCTCCTCCTACTAGAACTTTCCTGAGAAAACCCGAACCTAATTTTTAACCGTTGCAATAACAGAACATTCCAGATACACTCACAACTCAATAAATAACACCATCATCTCTCTCCACCACGCTCACAACAAAACACTACATTTCATTTCATTTCTCATTTCATTATCATTTCGCATTTCCATTCTCACGTGCGACGATGCCGACACGTACAACAGGAGCAATAGCACAAGACTGGGAACCAATCGTGCTACACAAATCAAAACCCAAAGCACAAGACCTTCGAAATCCAAAAGCAGTGAACCAAGCTCTCCGAACCGGAGCCGAAATTTTAACGGTTAAAAAATTCGACGCCGGTTCGAACAAGAAAACCGCCGGTCCGGTTTTAAACGCGAGGAAATTAGATGAAGCGGCTGAACCAGCAGCGTTGGAGCGGGTTGGTGGGGAAGTGAGACACACGATTCAAAAAGCGCGTTTGGATAAGAAAATGAGTCAAGCTGAGTTGGCAAAACAGATTAACGAACGTGTTCAAGTTGTTCAGGAATATGAGAATGGTAAAGCTGTGCCTAATCAAGGTGTTTTGGCTAAGATGGAGAGGGTTCTTGGTGTTAAGCTCAGGGGCAAAATTGGAAAATGATGTTTAACTTTTTTTTAATGCGTTTGTTTTATATGATGATGATATATAAATAATTAATATATTTAAATTATTTTATATTTTAAATTAAAAAATTAACTGTTAAAATATAGAATTAATAATAATAGAGACATCATGATATATTTAAAAAATTTGATTATTATATCGTATTAAATTGATACATTAAACAAAAGATTAGAGTATCTTTATGAAAGAGATCGTTATTGTTTTGATGAAGTATAGAGGTACAAGATGATATATTATTATTGTTTACCAAATTACAAAGAACATTTAGAGCCAAGGAGAATTGTAAATTGGAGTTACAACAGATTTAACTTGTAAATATTTATGTAAAGATTCTAATCCAAAGTCTCTTCCAAAACCACTCATCTTGTAACCACCATAAGGAATGTCATTTCCAAATGCAAAGTAGCAATTGATCCAAATAATTCCTGCTCGAATGGACCTTGAAACAGTGTTTGCTATATCCAAATTCTTTGTCACAATTCCT
>NC_021167.2:27191546-27207676 GCF_000331145.2 Cicer arietinum
TTGTTTGCACTTTTAATCGCTTCTTCAATAGTTCTATAAAGTGAATAAATTTTTTAGAGATTAATGTTGAACGATTGTGATTTTATAGGGGTTAACGAATATTTAATCTTATACAAAAAAAATATAACTTACTTGAACTTCATGAGTGCCATGACGGGACCAAATATTTCATCTTGTGCTATAATCATGTCCTCCTAATTAAATTAAATTATTATTATTAATAAAAAGAAAAGACAAATATAATGGTTAGTTATTTGAATATTGTGAAGTATATGTATATGATATTGTTGTTGAGTTCAAATTCACCTTAACATTAGAGAAAATTGTAGGCTCAATGTAGTAACCCTTGTTTCCTACTCTTTTACCACCGGTCAAAAGGGTTGCCCCTCCTTTCTTTCCATGCTCAATATAGGAAAGAATTTTTTCAAATTGCTTTTTGTCAACCTACAATAAGAAACTCTTAGTCAATAGAGGAGGCTTGTATTTTTTATTTTTGATAAGAACAATCTAATTTATTTTATTAAAAATCAAAGGATGATACATATTAGGATATCAAAATAAAGATGAAAATTGAGATTGAAAATGACTAATTAGATAATAGTTATAAAAAAAATCACATGTTTTTTGCGCCATCGTACGTATGAGCTTAGTTTGGATAACGAAGATAAGTTTATATTTTTTCGCAATGAAAAACTCTTCAAAAATTTTGTTAATTTTACGCTTTTCAGATAAATAAAACCTTAATAATTTAGATTTAAACGGAAGAGGAGGAAAGTTTTATTAAAAATTATTTAATTAAAATATAAATTTGTATTCTCCTAAACAATTTCTTTCATGATTGAAACTTATAAATTTTTAATAGTTAAAAAGTTAAATGAAAAATTTATAAATTAATGGTTATTACATAATTCATTCAATATTTACTAGTGTTATAAAAAAGTTTGTTCAAACTAACTTATATTTGTGTTGCTAAGATCATACCTGAGGCCCTTGTTGAGCTTTAGGATCAAAAGGATCACAAACAACCCAAGCCTTTGCTTTCTCCACTAACTTCTTCTCAAATTCATCATAGATTCCTTCTTGAACAAACACACGAGAACCAGCAACACAAATTTCTCCCTAAAGCCATACAAGAATTAAAAATAAAATATATTAAGAAATGCATAACTGAGTTGTTTTGTAAAAGTAACTAGTACTACATATTAAAGATTTAGTGCAAGAGTATATAATAACATAAAATAGATATGTGAAATTCAGACACATGTCATTAGAGAGTACTTTTCTAAATTTATGGTAAAAAATATTCACCATGTTAAAAATAACTTATAGTAAAAATCTCGTGCAAGAATGTGGAACGACTTAAAACATAATAAGTGAGAAATTTTGACTCGTTAGAGAAGACTTTACTTAAAATAGATTTAATTTTTTTGAAAAAAAAAAATCACCTTATTAAATAGAATGCCTAAGAGAGCAAGATCAGTAGCTTTATCCAAATCAGCATCATCAAATATTAAGAGTGGTGATTTTCCTCCTAATTCAAGTGAAACTGGTTTCAAATTACTTTTAGCAGCAGATTGCATTATTTCACGTCCTACATCTGTTGAACCAGTAAAGCTAACCTGCATAATTAAGCACATTAATTATGGTAGTACTTTTTAAATGCTTGATGATTAAAACTTTGTACCTTATCAATGTCCATGTGTGAGCTTATTGCAGCTCCTGCAGTTGAACCAAATCCAGGTACTACATTCAGCACCCCATTTGGAATTCCAGCCTTCAAAATATAAAAAAGCAAGGAAAACTAATCAAACTAAGAATTAGCCACAATTTACGTAATCTAAATTAACCACATTTTTGCACGCGATTAACCAGGTGTCGCATATGTACTTACGAAAAATGAATGTTTGTGAAACATTTATTTTTTTTGTTTAATTGCAGTTTTGGTCTTTCTGTTTTAAGTGAATCACAAAAATAGTTTGCTCATTTTATTTCTCTCCAATTTTAATTCTCAAACAGAACTATGATCATAGATCTCAGGTACAATTGTCGCACCACAAGATCTTAAGGCATGATGTTGTTTAAATAAATGCAAAAAATTACACTTCATCAAATTTTAGACCAAAATTTTGTTTGATGACCAAAACTGATTAAGAAATAAAAGTGCAATTAAGCCAATATTTTTTATATAAGTTATATTCAATAAGAAAATGAGAAATTTGTTGAAGACATACCAACTTAGCTAAATGAGCATAAAACAAAGCAGAGAGAGGTGTTTGTTCAGCAGGCTTAAGAACCATAGTACAACCAGCAGCCAAAGAAGGAGCAACCTTAGCAGCAAACATAGTACTAGGAAAATTCCAAGGAATAATGTGTCCAACAACACCAATTGGTTCCATCAAAGTATATGCATGCAAATCCCTAGCAGATTTTAATACCTCTCCATGAATTTTATCAGCAGCACCAGCATAGTAACGTATGGTATTTGCTACACCTGGAATATCAACAGCCTTGCAAAAACTGTACAATTTTCCAGCATCTATGGTATCTAATGCTGCTATTTCTTCTATGTTTTCATCAATCAAATCTGCCCATTTCATCATTATTTTTGCTCTTTCCTGATTTTAACAAACCATCTCAAACTTTAATAATATGTTGCACAAAAGAAATTCAAACAAACTATATAATTTTTTTTTAATCTTGCCATGTTTAAACTTTTTTATCCATGTTCTGTTTTAAATCTTACAAATAGTAATACATGTAATTGATATGGATTAAATTGGTATTTAACATAGGAACAATAAATTAATCTAATATACTGAATAATAAATAGTACAAGTATTTATGTTATAAAAAAAAATTAGTTTAATTGTAATTTTGGTATAGATTCACGGGAATGGTCTCCCTATTTTAAAATTTGATAGTTTTGATCTATGTTTTATATTTTTGAACTAAAAAAATAACGATTTAATATTTTTAAATGACGTGACATACAATTATATGATATAAAACCATTTAGACGCATTAATTATTCATATGTCATTAATTAAATTAAAAATATGAAAAATTTCTGAAGTAGAAATTTAAATTTTCACGGCGTTTTATTTCAATTTCATGAGTGTTAATCACTATACGTTATTGTATCATATCTTCCATTATTTATAACATCTCATTTCATTTAGTTAAAAAATCAAATAAAATGACTAAAATTATTAATTTTTAAATTAAAATGATCAATTTCATAAATTAATATAAATAAATAAATTAAAACTACAATTAAATAACATATATATTATGGTACAAGTATTTATTTAGTGTAATGTGTCTGAAACGTGGATCCATTGACAGCCATATGCAAGTGACAGCAATACCCTGACATTTACGTTGCATTATAATAAAGAATAATTATTCCGTACACACAAATATTCCAACACATTATTTAAATATTATTTATATTTATTTAAATTTATTATAAAGTTAAATAATTTTTATATTATAACATTTTAGAATTTGTTTCTTTTCGATTTGTGTGAGCTATTTTATAGCTAGAAGATGAATTATTGAAATTGGACTATTTGTACAAAAGGCAGATAGAGTCACGGATTTGAAGTCAAAGAATAGGACAAGTTCATAAACACCTATCTATACATGTGTCATTCAACTCTTTTTTTCTTTTTTTTATAAAATAAAAAGAAAAAAGTTTTGTTGAATTAGTCCAAGAAGCAGATCTAAAAATCTCATAGCATCTTCGATGAAGAATATTAAACAATTCACTGTCAAGTAGTTCTCAATTTACCATATATTATATTCAAACAATTCATTTCATGAGAGTCAATTGGAGAAAAAAATTATTTTCAGTAGTTTTTAATGTAAGATTATTTTTTTAATTATACTATTTAGTTAATATTATGTGTATTATTTTCAAAGTTCATTTTTCATATATAAGAATACAAAATACACAACTGTTAAAAATAATCATTTAATAAAAATAACTGTTTTATCTCTTTTATTTGTAATCATTTATTTATATATGTGAAATGTATACATATAAAACTTGTCTTTTTAGATGTCAATTTAAGACTTTTACCAACACAAGTGACAAGATTGTAGGTCCCACTATCATTTTCTAGTGTATTTTGAATTTATTTAGTGTGAGGTTGGCTCATCAAGAATAATAAATGGGAGGTGATCCCACCCTATTAAGGGTAGCCAGGACCCTATACCCAATCATATAATCCAAATACTAATGAGTGTCCTATTGATAAATTAAATATTTTTTAAAAATTATAAATGAATTAAAAATTATATTTTTAATCTATTAAAAGTTTAAAATATATTATTTTAAGATAAAAATTTATTTTTAATCATTAACAAATGTCTTTAAAATACTTGTTAGAAATACCCTGTAGTATAATTTGGTTGGAACTTTCAACCACTACTCACTCTTTTATTCTATAATAATTGTCAAATTTATTTATTATATATACATATATATTAAAAAATAATAGTATAAATTAATAAAAGATAATAATAATTTTATAACATCTTCATAAAACTAAGAGTAGTGTTGCCTCAAAAAAGAAAAATAATTAATTTAAAATGTTTAATGACTTTTATTTTGCACCTATAATGTTGCCTTTGAAAAGTATTTAAATATAGAAAGTTACAAGAAGTAAATACCGTAAATTGATACTAATTTTAATCATTCATTTACACTTAAAGACAACACAATGATACATTAATATACATTCTATTTTGAATAGAAAACAATGTTTTATATATTATAGATTATTTTATGGATTTGTTTATAAAATTATATATTTAGTAAAGTTTAAAAAATATTATAGACAATTTTTGGTCCCGAATTCAAGTCACTAATTATTATAAATGCAAATGGAATGTAATAACTTAGATTTAATCCAATATCTCTTGCTTTATTTATAAGTAAAAGTTGTCGATGTTTACCTCAAATATAAATAAAAGTCACCAAATTCAATTTTATTTAATATTAATATTTTAAAATTTCCATTTATTAATTCTCCTATTTTCTAAAAATTTCCATTTATTATTCTCCTATTTTCTAAGATGAATGCTTAGTTCCAACATAAATTAAGTGTCATAGCTATTACTAGTTACTACTGTAATAAAGAACAGAGGGACCTGCACAATGTTTTTTTTGAAATCTGACAATTATTTTAAAATGGAAGGGACACACACATTTTAGTAATTAAGTGGGTTACGTATGTCACTTATTTATAACTTTTTAATATTTCTTTTTTACTCAATTTTTTAAAATGTTTTTTATTATTTAATACAACCTTTTAATGTTTATACGTAATAACTATTCGATTTTCCATGGTATAATTTGAGGTAGAGGGAGCACTATTTGCTACAAATGCTTATTAGATAAGGATATCCCAATACGTAGGTTAATATTTTGACCTAATTCATCATGATAATAGACAATGTATATAGTATATTTGATTTATGTTTGGTATCACAATGAATAAATATAATTTTATAAAAATTATAAGTTGTAGCTTTTTTAAAATTACATTAATTCACATAAATTTTAATAAACTTACTACCATATATAAAACATACACTTTATGAATTCCTCAAAATAAATATGATTATTTGTTGGAATTATTTGTCTAGAAAATTTTATAAACAACAAATAATTAATTAGAAGCAATCAAGTGACATAATTGATCATGAACAATAAAACATTCAATGAGTTGTTAGTCGCTTGTTTTTGTTCAATTGTAAAACATTATTTTCTCTTTTGTTTATGTATGTGTTGTTCACGAGGGAGTAGCAAGTATAATTAATAGTTTAATGAATTATTTGTTACTTCACGAGGACTTAATGGGAGATTTGATCGATAAAGGCAGTCAAATAACAACTGCTTAAGTATTTATTAATAAACCCATGATAAAATAATGGAAGTTTGTTTAATATTAATTTTATCTTAGTTTTAGTATTTTATTTTTGACCGATTTATATTACAATTCTCATATTTTAAAATACATTGGTTTAATTTCTTTAAATATTTAAAATAAAAAATTATAATTTAACATATTTTTATAAATTTATGATATTAAATAATTTAAATATATTAATTATTTTATTAATTAAATTATAAAAAAATGAATAATTTCAGAAATTAAAATTGAAGTATTTAAAAAAATTTATTATAATTTCATGTGTATTTTTTAAAATAAAATAAATTATTATTATTTTTAATTAAAAAATTTATATGAAAGACTAAAATGATTAAATTTTAAAATTATAAATCAAATGAACGAATTGATAAAAATATATAAAAAAAAAATTGCAATTAAAATTTGAATATGAAAAGTGAGAGAGAAATGATAACGTACAGCACCGGGCATGCGAGGCCATGTACCGTCATCGAAAGCGACACGTGCCGCTTTCACAGCAACATCAATATCTTCTTTTGCTCCTTCTGCGATTTTCGCAATTACCTCTTCTGTCCTTGGATCAATCGTCTCAAACTCTTTTCCTATATTTCCATTTTTATTATTCAAAATAGAATAAAAGTTAAAACCAAAAAATAGACCTCAACCATAAAGCACAAAGAAGGGTTTTGCTACTTTTGGTATAAGCTGTTGATTGATATATGACACTCTTAAATATTTTTTATAAGATTAATAGTATTTCATAAAAGTGTAAAAAATGTTAATTTAAATTAAATAATTTTATATTAGTGTAAAATTTTATTTGTATATTCAAAATAATATAAACTTTGAATCAAATTAAAAAATAATAAAAAATTAAAAAAGAGAAAAATTAACGAAAATTTAAACTGAGATAATCTAAATACATAAAAAAAATGTACTAGTTACCATAATAGTCAAATTCATTTTTATATTCGTTAATCAAATATCAGTTGGTGTATTTCTTTTTTTATTCTGACTATTTTTGTAGAACATATTAAAATTCAAACGGACCTGAAGAGACGTGAAAGATAAAATATTTTATTTTTAATAAAAATAAAGATAAAAAATAATTTTAATTAAGTTGTTTTTAATAATAGCTAGGTTCGGTTTTAATAATTAGATTCGGTTTAGCAAAAGTGACATTGTGTATTAATAATTAGGCTATGTTTGATAGTAGTGATATTCAGTTCTAATAATCATAGGTCTGTTTGGTATAATTAGGATTTATTAATAAATGATGTTGAGTTTCAAATATCAGCTAGCCTAACATTATTTGGAAAAAAAATGTTCAAAACTAATATGTGTTAACATAGTAAAAGTATAATTTTTTTGAGTGACAAATTTTACATTCAAATAATCAAAATTTATCCTTAAATGCATTTTATTATTTTACTTTTAAGTGACGTACATTTAGTTTTAAATATAAAGGGATTATAATGTATTGTTCTATAATTATATATAAATAAATAAAAATTTAAAAAATTAATATATCTAATTTTAATTTTTATTTGTTTGGATACTCTATAAGTAGGTCTTATATATAGTAGCATGATTTGAGTATGAGTATGGACGGTTGAAGGCAACCCTTATCTAACCATAACTCATTAACACCAACCATTGAAACTATGCAACATGGCTTTCATCTTTCATTTTATCTATCTTCTTTAGAAACTATGTGTAAATTGTGTGTTAGCATTCCACTTTCATGTCAAAAAACAAAGGAAGATAATAAAACTCAACAAACAAACAAAAAAACAAACATTTTTAAATCCAATTCAAATGGTAAAAAATTGCAAAGGCATTTGATACGTTATAGTCAGATTCAAATTTATAATATTTTATTTTCTATGTATGAGTTTCGCAATTAAACTCTTTATCAACGAGAAAGAAAAATAAGATTGAAAACGATTAATCTAAAAAGTATGATAAGCTTGAGGAAAAGTGAAAATTAAACTAAAAAAAAAACATAAAATAAAGGGGAATTATGGAAGAACAACAATAGAAAAAAGAGAGAAGATGTAAAATTAGTGAAGAACCTGAAAGGGAATCAACAAATTCTCCATTGATGAAGAGCTTGGTGAACTTGATGGTGGGAATCTCTAGGGAGAAATCAATTTTGCCATTGGAAGAAATAGTCATCTTTGTATTTTGTGTTTTCCAAAGAAACTTGAGACTATTAGTTGGAGACAAGGTCACAAGACAACTTGTTGAAGTTGAGACCTTTAACTAATTACAAAGAAATGGAAAGTTGGGGCCTTTTTTATAGATAAAAATTATTCTCTTTTGATGATTATTATTATAAGTAAGAAAAAACCTACTTTATGGAAAATATTAATTAATTTACTAAATCATCTATTCTTAATGTCAAATATTTGACTATAAATATTAAATATTTTAAATTAAATAAAAGAAATATTTAGATTGATACCATTAAATAATTTAAAAATAGTTCATTTTTTTTTATAGTAGTGATCAAAATTTAAAATATTACTTTTTTAATAGATACCACAAGTAGACTTTGAAGATAAATAATGTGTTGGTAAAGGAGCAAAATTTGACCTATTTTGTCATATATGACACATTTCTATGTATCCTTTTCGATGAAATTGAAAAGAATTTATGACAGGTAAATTATTTTTTCTGACACAGTTATATCTTTTCTTTTTTCTTTCAAAACAAAAAAATATCTCATCCTTTTCATAATTAAATTAAGGGATATTCTAACAGGTGGTTTTTAGAGACATGTTAAAAATTTCATAACATTTACATATTAAAAAAATGGATTGTACACTTTCTGAGAAAAAGATATATATAATTTCTAATACAAAATTTATATATTTGATATATTAATAATATGTTAGCATTTCTCTTATATTAATGGATGATATCATCAAAGACGTATCTACAACGAAAATAAATTACATTAAAAGCTAAGATTAAACTATTCTAAAAACTATTATTTTTATTTATTTTTTTGGTAATTATTACGATAACTTGTTATCTATTTATAGCACGAGAACAAATATATTATAATAAATTAAATTAATGACGATGATAATAATGAAATATTGTTGGAAATAATGATTATATTAATGATAGATTGTTTTAAATAACGATGACATTAATAAGAGATAGTGTTGTTGTGAATTGAAAAATAAGTAAGTCTCGTATAGGAGGGATATCACACACAACTAATGTTTATAAAGTAGAGGTATGAAATTTAGGGTGTGCCCCAAGAGGTACCGCAATTTTGTAAAGAAAGAAAAACACATGCAAAATTGACCACCACACGTGCATGCGTGCCACCGTTGTCCGTCCAGCCGGCTCGGTCGGGCTTTGGCTTTGACTAAGTAGTGTATTATTTTTTAGTATATGAAAAATTAATAAATTATTTATTTATTTAATATTAAATGAATGTTTGTGTTTTTATCTCTTATTGATGTGTTAATTACGTAATTACCCTCCATCGAGTCAACATTCAATATCTGATCCAATCTTCCTTCCATGCATACGTTATTGCGCAGTCAAAACCCTAATTTTTGGTCTCATACATATGTTGTTGCTCGATCAAAAACCTAGGTCAAAACCCTAAGTTTGGAGCGCACATTCCGATGGATCCTTGATTTTCTCTGGTCCAGCTGCGGATTTCCTCTATAAATATAAGGTTCTCCAACTTCGAACGACAAATTGATAGACCTCTTATTATTATAACTCTCTTGTCAACTTTGAACAACTATCATCTTATCTTAAATTGTCTTGACCTTCTATGTTGTATCTTGAATGATTTTCCACTCAAATACAAGATTTTCTTCTCTTCCAAACCAATAGAGCGGAGTTATGCATTTCGTTCTATACAAAACTTCATTATACAATTTATATATTAGAGTACTTTATAACTTTTAACATTAAAGATATTTAATGTGATATTTAACACTCTTAACTTTAGAAATTAATTGAGACTAACTTAAATAAGTTAAACTTATCAACACTTTATAAAGTCGAAGTCAATTTTAAAATATTGTTGATGTAAGAAACAATAATGATACATGTATAAATTTTAAAGAATTTTTTGGGATATACTCCAATTGTTTTTACATTAATATTTGAGATTCTTTTACTTCTTGAGTTTTGTGCACTTATTTCTTTTGTACTCCTTAAACAAATACTTGGCCTTTTTGATAATTAAATGCAAAATCTTAGAAAGTTTTATTTCATGTCTCTCAAATTTGACTATAGCCCCACAAACTTTATAAAACCAAAATCTGAAAAAACAATGATGAAGCGCAATTATGTGTAGATTGGAGTGATATATTTACAATTGATCAATTAAATTTAATTTAAATCGGTATTATCATTTGTTTATGTATAATTTTCTTACTATAGTAACATAATTTATTTTCATGCATTATTTCAAATAGTTAATGCACGAGAAGTTGTATTACCAGACCAGAGAAGTTGGTGGAAATACATCTCACCATTTCATCATCTACGTTTAACAAATATAATTAAAATTAATAATTATTATTTTACAAATTTAATATAATAAACTCGAATTAAACAAATTTAACTTCTTTTTTATTTATTTATTGCACGTGACTGTTAGATAGAAATTTGAATTGCTTCTATAAATTTTTTAAATGTGACTTCTATGGTGAGGGTCCAATTCGTCCACGTGGATCAAAATGATCCTATATACTATTGGATAAATTTGATAGGATAAATTTGATAAGATAAATTTTATGTTTTTTAAATAGATAGGTAATAAAACACCAAATATTGCACGAGTTATGATTTAGAAGAAACACATTGTGCTCAATATGAATAAAGTTCAAATCATTTGTACCATCGTAGTTATGCCATTGTGTGAAAATTTAAAAAACAACAAATAAAATTATGCAAGTGACTAAACATTTTCAATATAATGCTCGTAAATCTGGTAAATATCAAATGGATATGAAAATATATTAATCGTATTACTTGCTCTTAAAAATATTTTAAATTTGACTTAATTATAATTTTGATCATTTTATTTTCATCAATTTATTGAATTGGTTTCCTTATTTTAAAAGTCGATAGTTTTGATTTCTTCTTCAAATTTTGGAACTAAAAAAATATAATTTGATATATTTTAAATGATGTAGCATACAATTTCATTATATAGAACCATATAAATGTATTAATTAATTATTTATATATAATTAAATAAATTACAAAAATGAATAATTTATGAAGTTCAAATTTAAGTTTTCAAAAAAATTTATTGTGATTTCAGGAGTGTTAAATATTTTACATCATTGTATCATATGTCACGTCATTTAAAACATGTTACATCATTAATTTTTTAGTTATAAAATCAGAACGAAGAACCAAAACTGTCAACATTTAAAATTAGGGAACTGATTATGTGACTTGATAAAAATATGAAGACTAAAATTATAATTAAATCTTTAAGTTTTTAGTCGAGAATGCCAAACAGTCGAGTTTACACTAAGTCGATATCATGATGTGTGAATAGAAAGGTAGCTGATGGTTACAAAGTTGAATATGATATTTCAAGTCATATAGAGTTCAATCGTGATGTTGAATAATAATTTAACATTTTGAAGTAGTTTTTCAGTTTTCAAATTAAACAAAGTGAGAGATAAATTAATAAACACGAAATGATTATTTTTCATGAAACAATAAGATGAAAGCAAGGGAAATACACAATGCTAAGTGAGCAATGGCATGCCACGATCTTAGACACAACCACACGAGTAAATCTAAATATTAGTAGTTACAACACAATTTTTATTTTGATTACGATCATCATAATTGATAGGAGTTAGATTTTAACGTTAAGTCTATAAATACTTATTATAATTATTATTTTAGACACATCAATTTAAATATATTTTTACTTGCAATTTATCCATACTTTAATTTTATTTATGTTTGACTTAGATTTATATATAGTTCTCAATATTTTCTTTATATATCTAACTTAACACTCTATGGAGTAATTAAAAAATAAAAAATTAGTAAGAGCTTTAGTTGAATTCCTTAACTTGACTAATCATGAAGTTCGAAATTAAAACATGGATTAATAATTACAAGATATAAAATCACTGTCGATTTGATCATGGGTGCATAGTGTGAACAACTCACGAAAACTAAATGACTCTATAGAGTGAATTTGACTTCTTACATGATGTGGATACAAATGGAATGCTTAAAATTTTCAACCATAAAAGATTATTATTTTTGAATAATGCATCAACTTATTTATTTATTACTAAATGGTGATTTTTATTTATTTATTTTTGTAAAAAAAATCATAAAAAGATGAGGTGTCATAAACTTATATAAATCACCCGTAACTGTAATGAGTTATTAGTTTTTATTTTCTTTTCAATATATATTTTTAATTCTATAAAATTTTAACATTTTAATTTTAATATTAATGAATTAAAAATACAATTTTTAGTCTCTATAAAATTATCTACCAAACAATTTTAATTTATACTAAAAAGAAATATATTTAATTAACTTTCAATTTTAATTTTTTTTAATATTTTTTTATAAACATATTTATAACATTATAAAAAGTTACTCTAAAAAAATAATAATAACTTGTAAAATATTAAATATGAGTTTTTTTATATTTAAAAAAAATTAAAGATAAAAATAAAAAAAAGATTAATCTAAAAATTGAATTTTGAATACACCTACAAAAATTAATTCAAAAAATATATATTAATTTAGCTGTAAGAATTATAATTTTATATGATCATAATTTTTATTTTATAATAATTAAAATTAAAATATCAAAATTTACCAGAAACTACAAAATATTTCACTTTTTTTACAAAGAGTGATGGGCCATTTAAAGAAAGTAAAAACGATTGAAAGTTGTTAGGTAAAAATCATATATATATTGAAAGCGTACCACACACCGGTTAAATGGTTAGTGTAATTATTATTATTATTGGTGGGTGAAATAAACTACTAACCAATTAACTAAAATGGATAACATTAAACATCTTACGTACACCCAAAAAACCTTAACCATCTTATCATTTTATATAATTTGATTTTTTTTTCATAATTTGATCGTTATTTTTATAAATGCATATTTATTATATAATATTTCATATTAATGATAATATTTCAATTAAAGAATATCTCATATAAATAAAATAAGAATTTCTACAAATTAAACGAGACCTATTAAATTTTTGTTTTATAGCTATTGAGGAATTGGTTGGTTAACACACCTTCATAATATATAATGCATCAATTTGAAAGAGAAAGGTTTATAATATATAGTTTTTATAATTCAACACACACAAGCGCAATTGTCTTAAGGGTTTTATTTTGTGAAAATAGTTTTTTTATTTTTATATAGATAAATAAAAAGTTGAGATATTGTTTCATTTTTATTAATATAGTACTCCTTTAAAAGAGAAAGAAAATATACTGCTAATTAGTGACTCATATTAAAAGTGAACCAATATTTCTTTACACACTTTGTTTTTGTCTAATTTGTTTTGCACATATTCTTTGTATTGCCCACAAATTCTGACTCTGCTATGGCATTCAACGTGGAAAATGAGAAAGGACAAAAAATGTAAATTCCAATTTATTAGGAAGCCAAAAGAAACCAAAACATTTTCTAAGGTTGACATTTTTCCACATATTGTACTACCGATTCACTCAGAGAAAAAATATAAATAAAAGAAAAATAATTATAATTTTATTAAATTATTCTTATTAATAATAATTATTTTTTCATCATTCATAAATATACAATAAAAATAATAATTTGAGAGTGACACTCTTTAATACATATTTTTTAATAAATTTTATTTGATTAATTAAAATTTACATAAATCCGACTAAAACAATTGGGTCTCATATAAATTTAGTAGGAGTTATGTGTATTTTATTAATTAAAAAAATATATTAAAAGTTAATAAATCATAATTCAACTGACAAACGTCGATATTGTTAGGTTGAACATTTTGTCAAGAATTCGAACCTGGATCTTCATAATTGCATGAGTTAATTATGATAAAATTTATCGTCTCTTATAAAACAAACAAAAAAAATATATTAAAGAATGTTTTTTTAGCATTATTTAACTAAAAGGGTAAACATTACAATAATTCTAAAAAATATGTTTTTAAAATTTGTGTGTTTGAAGGAGACAATTATTATGAAAAAATAAACATTATAATAATTGCATTAAATAGAATGCATAATCGTATGTGAGATATGCATGAGTCAATGCTGCTTATAAATAACTCTTGTACCTCTCCTTTATTACACACAAAAGCTAACCACACTCTCTTCCTCAAGTTACTATTTCTTTAAACTTTTATTATACTTTACATTCCACATAGAGAAAAGTAGGTGGAGAATTATAGATGGCAAATCTCTCCAACTTAGAGTCATTTGTCAAGATTCCAACTATAAAGTTTAAAAAGCTTTTCATCAATGGAGAATTCGTGGACTCAATTTCAGGTTTCAACTAGTTTCACAAATACTTCAATTCTATTCCACCACTAAATCTTTCTGGTAGATTTTTTTTTTTTGTGTATTTTTTTTAATTGTTACCTAGGTAAATAAAATAAGTTCATAAAGACTATACACCAAAGGTATAAATATTTTTATAGAGTAGTTTGGTTTCAAATATAAACAAAAGCACATTATAAATTTTTTTGATGTATTTAAAATAAAATTTAAATCAAATACATATTTTTTTTTTGTTTTCATTTGCATTTATATTTGAGACTGGAATTAGTAGATATTTGTAGAAATATTTTAAAAAGTGTTATCAAGAAGTTGAAAATATATACTTGTATTGTATATCATTGATGAAAGTTTATGTATGATATTAAGAAATCTAAGTATTGATAAATTTTAGTTTAACTGATAAATGTTAATATTATTAAATACGACATTATGTATCGATTTTGCGTTTATACTTGCCAAATTATTTATAAAGGGTAATGGTCCTATTTTTTTATTTTTTATTTTAAATTAAAAAATTAAATTGACTTGTTAAACTTATATGTATATGTTGATTTTTTTTTTTTTGAAATAAAAAGGAAAAACATTTGACACTGTTGATCCAAGAACAGAGGAAGTGATTACAAAAATAGCAGAAGCTACCAAAGAAGATGTTGATATTGCTGTGAAAGTTGCACGTGAAGCATTTGATTTTGGTCCATGGCCACGCATGACTGGTGCCGTAAGTTCAAATAAATATGTTTATGCATAAAAAATGAGGAAAAAGTGTTTATTATAATCGATGTCTACCAAAATTAAGACCACTAAAATAACCGCTTTAGGTTTATCTGAAAAATAAATTTTTTACTCCATAAAACGCCTCAAAATATGTAAGTATTTTGTAGCAATACCTCAAGTTCTAGTAAAACTAAAACTTATAAAATATACAATTATATTTTGGTACTACGTATATACAATTTTTTTTTTTTTAAATTAAAAGATCGAAAATTCTATGAGTTCTTGATGTTGAGTTAGAAATGAAATATCTTATTTTATTTTTTTGAAAAATATAAAGAAAATAGATTTAAAATTACCATAATTTCTAACAAATAAATTTTCTATCGTTATTAAATAAAATATTAATAATTTATATATTATTTAAAAAAAATATTATTTTCGTTTTAAATCTTACAATGTGTTGGGTCGGCCCTGATTTTAATGTTTGATACATGACATGATTTACCCAAATATTTATATCTTACTCTATGAACAAAATTGTATCTGAAAAGTTGGAAATATGAATCATTTATTAATTTGTTGTGATCATGAAACATTTGATAGGAGAGAGCAAAGATTATGCTTAAGTGGTCAGAGCTAATTGAACAGAACATAGAAGAAATAGCAGCATTAGATACAATTGATGGAGGAAAATTATATAGTTGGTGTAAAGCTGTTGATATTCCTGAAGCATCCAATATCCTACATTACTATGCTGGTGCTGCTGATAAAATTCATGGAGATGTTTTCAAAACTTCTAGGAATCTTCACATGTATACTTTGATGGAACCTATTGGTGTTGTTGGACACATTATTCCTTGGAATTTTCCAACTGTTATGTTCTTTGCTAAGGTTGCTCCTTCTTTGGCTGCTGGTTGTACTATGATTCTTAAGCCTGCT
>NC_021167.2:27207687-27217347 GCF_000331145.2 Cicer arietinum
TGAACAAACACCTTTATCATCACTCTTTTTTGCTCATCTTGCTAAGAAGGTAAAGTTTAAGACAATTTGGTTGAATTGGTTTTATTTTGATTCCTCGTCGCGACAAGACAAATTTATAGTTAAACAATTTGAACTATTAAATCAAGATAGGAGAACTCACGTTTCAATTTAATATTTTGAATCTCGTTTTAAAGTCCGAACGTGAATAGTCCAATCTTAATCTGATAGTCTACGTTGTGTGACTGCAGAGAAACTAAATCCTTAGTATCTGAGGTATTTATGTTTAGTATGTTGACATAATATATTAGAATCAATTTGTTTTCATAAGCTAACAAGAGTTTTCATCTAGGCTGGTATACCAGATGGAGTGCTAAATGTTCTACCAGGATTTGGCTCAAATGCTGGTGCTGCAATAACCTCACACATGGACATTGATGCGGTAATTTGGTCTCAAAACATTTTATACCAATGATTAAGTTGAAAATGCATTACATTTCATGCAAACTACTAAGTTTTGCTTTAACTATATTATTTTACAGATAAGTTTTACAGGTTCAACCGAAACCGGTCGCAAAGTAATGCAAGCGGCTGCGATGAGTAATTTGAAGTCGGTCTCACTTGAATTAGGAGGCAAGTCACCTGTCTTAGTTTTTGATGATGCTGATGTTGATAAAGCTGTTGATCTTGCATTATTTGGTATCCTGCATAATAAGGTATAGTTTCCTACAAGGAAAAATGTTGTTACATAGAAACAGAACAATGACTTATAACTCAAGTAACTCTTTGTAATTTTCAGGGAGAAATCTGTGTTGCATTTTCTAGAGTTTTTGTTCAAGAAGGAATTTATGATGAATTTGAAAAGAAAGTGGTGGAAAAGGCAAGAAATTGGGTAGTTGGTGACCCTTTTGATCCTAAAGTTCAACAAGGACCTCAAGTAAGGATAGTTTAACTTGCACAAGAATTTGAATGAGATACCTTGCTAATAGCAATAGTTTGGAGGATTCGTTCCCTGCAGTAACTATAAGAGCTATCAGACAGTCCATATTTCAAATTCGAAAATTTTAATTTTTAATACTAAAATTCGTAGTCATTGACTGCGTAAGTATATGCAGTCAGTTAATGCACTAAATTCAAATTTGTAGTATCGACATTTTTAATTGAAGGTGTGTTTGAGTATTGACATATGTCAATCTCAAACATAATACCGATACATATAGTTATATCCAATTTCTTCTATTTTTGAAATTATTATCAATGTCAATATGTGAGCATCGTGTATGGTACTTATGTCAGTATTCCATAGCTACTAACCCTCCTATCAAATTTTGCACATCATTTTCCTTGCAGACTAGTAAGGCACAATTTGATAAAATTATTTCATATATTAAGCATGGAAAGAATGAAGGAGCCACATTATTGACTGGTGGTAAGCCAATTGGAAACAAAGGATACTACATTGAGCCAACAATTTTTGCCAATGTTAAGGTATATTTCAAATCTACCAAGAAACATGAAATATGTATCTTTAATTCTTATCATAATTGAAAATTTGAACAATTTTTTTTTTTTAATTCTTTTCAAAAAATTTGTTTAGGATGACATGCTAATAGCACAAGAGGAAATATTTGGTCCTGTTATGACCCTTTCTAAGTTCAAGTAAGTACAACTTATATTCATTTTTCATTTAAGGTTTTCAATCATAGTTGCAATAGCATTACTATTCTAAATATTGTAGAGAATCGCCATCAAAGGCTCAAGTTAAAATCACACAAACATCTAGGACCACAATGTCGCAGTCCAGCTAATAGTTGCAAACTTTTTTTAAAATTCTAATCGAAAAATATTCTTAATATAAATCAGTTTATTTTCAATTCACTTTTAACAAAAACCAAATTTACAGAATAAAAATTCATTCAAAATCTATTTTTTCACAACAAAACCAAACACATTAAATATTGTAGAAAATCGCAATTAGATGCGACTCAAGTTAAAGTCGCAGACACATCTAAAACCATAATGTCACGACCCAGATTGCAACCACACAGTTTTTACCATAATCTCGATTTTAGAAAATGTTTGGGAATATGTACCTAAAATGTTGAATTATATATGGTATAGGACAATTGAGGAAGCAATTAACAAGGCCAACAATACAAAATATGGCCTAGCAGCAGGGATTGTGACCAAGAACTTGGACATTGCAAATACTGTCTCAAGGTCAATTCGTGCAGGCATAATTTGGATTAATTGCTACTTTGCATTTGATATTGATTGTCCTTTTGGAGGGTGTAAGATGAGTGGATTTGGAAGAGATTATGGATTGGAAGCACTTCACAAGTATCTTAAAGTTAAATCTGTTGCAACTCCTATTTATAATTCTCCTTGGCTTTGAATTCTTCATTTTAACTACTTGTAGAAACTATATAGATAGGAGTTTATGCATAATTAGGAATTTGTGATCAACCACTTTAGGACTATTTTCTTTTTTTTTTTTGGAATTTTAAATAATGTAAGTTTTAAGCTAATAATGATGCATGCAATTACTTTAGATTATATAACATTATAATTGAAGTAACTCCAAAATTGAACCTAAGGGCATTGACTTGAATAAAGATTGTTTTTAAAGTTGTTTAATAAATAAAAACCGATAAAATTAACTAAATTCCAGAAAACAAATCAGTTGGATTAATTTTTTTTTTTTTAAAAAGTAATTATTGGATTAACTCTTGGACTAAATTCCATAAATATTTTTGTATCTAGAACATGATAATTTTTTTTACTCAAATAAAAAATTACATAAATACATAAATTTTGGTTAAAATTTACTCAATTCAAGATTCATTTGATTTAAAATTTAAATCAAATATATATATATATATATATATATATATATATATATATATATATCTATTGACCTTATGGCACGCGTTTAGTTGAGTAAAAAAAAATCTCAAAACACGTCTAGAAAGAATGTGAAACAAAAGAAAAAAAGAAAATGAAGAAAAAAGGAAAACTGAAAAGCAGATTCGCCATAAAACTCTAAGCACAAGAAGGACATGTATCAAAGAATACTATTAATATTAAAATTCATCAATAATAATTACAAAAAATTCTGGAATTTCCTTGAACAATAATCAAGAAAAAATTAAAATAAAATCAATGGAACATATATGTAATCACCAGTGCCAGCATCATAAGAAAATAAGCAACACCTTGATCCAGAGCAGTGCCTGTAATAAATAAATAAATAAAAATAATTAATTTTAAACAATAAATTAGAATGAATGAGATATTTTTTTAATTTCATATGTTTAAAAAAATGAAAATATAAATATATATCTATAAAATATATATAAAAAAAAGAAGATTTTTTCACTTACCATCACTGGTAGGAGCAGGTGCTGGAGAAAGATCAAGATTCTGAGCATGACCCATATGAGAAATTGCCATGAAAAATAAACTAAAAAGTGGAAAGAAGAAAATATTCATTCTCTTCATTATTTTCTTGGAGAAATAAAAGAAGCTAGAAAATGATGGAAAAGTTGAGCAAATGAAGTATAAAGAGGTGAGAAAATTTAAAAATAAAAGGGTATGTTATTGAATTTGAATTTAAGGAAGAAAAAAATGGTATTTATAGGTAGAGAAAGAAGGAGGAGTAAAATGTGGCGTCTAATGAAATTTCAACGAAATAAGCTTTTGAGTTTGAAGACGCGTCAGCTACTTCGACTCGGTTGGCGACTCGTTGACTCGGATGATGACACCACACGTAGACAAAAATATATTAACATTCTTATATTCTAGAATTTGGTGGCAAATGATACTAACAATTTTATTATTTAATTTAATGTATTTTTTTATACTAATATTTAATTTTTTAATGGATTTTAAAAAATTAAATTAATTGCAGTTTTAATCATCTTATTATTAATGATTCATAAAATTAGTCATCTATTTTAAAAGTCGTCGACAGTTTTGGTTAATTCGTCTAATTTTTTAATTAAAAAATGTTGATGTTGGATACTTTAAATAACGTAACATATGATATGATGATGTAAAATGATTAATACATATGAAATTGAAATAAAATAACGTGAAAACTTATATTTTAACTTTAAATTTTTTATATTTTTAATTTAATTAATGACATATAAATGATTAATGCATCTAAATAATTTTATATCATTAAATTATATGTCGTGTCATTAAAAACATGTCAAATTATTATTTTATAGTTCAAAAATATGATAATGATATCACAATTGTCGACTTTTAAAATAGAAAAACCAATTGACATTGATTGGTAATATTAAAGGGACACAAACTACAATTAAATAAAAAAATTTATATTGTCATACAATCACAACCATAAATCATTATAAATATTTAAATTTTATCATAATTACTTTTAAAATTATATCCATCAATAATTATAATAAATTTAAAGTGTAACTTTTTTTATTTTACATTAATCAAGTGTGTGTGACAATTAAACTTTTATTTCAATATAAATTTACATTTTGAATTATTTTTGTTTTCAATTTATCCATGCCCGAGATAAGAAATATTAAAAAAAAAAAAAAAAAAAAAAAACGATGAATAGTATGTTACACGTGTACAATATGTGCAACAACTATATTAGATGAATTGTCTCCTATGAAAGTGTTTTTGTGCCCTGCAAGTTGGGATTCAGAAGCAATAACTATCAAAGATTCATTGAACACCAAGTCTTCTAGAATCACTAGTCATGCACTCCAAAAATTATCATAGTTTTTTTTTTCTTTACTAGAAAATTTTCGCATAGTTGAATAGTAATCCCTCGATCCCACATTAAATTTGCTACAACAAAATTATTACAAAATGTTACTTTTAATATATATTAGTGTTACGTGAGAGAGATGATATTTTGTACGAATGATTAGGAACAACAAACAGAATTAGTTTATCATGACGAGTCTATTAAAATGTGAAATAGTTAATTTAATTGGTTGAGTCAAAAATATCACTCTCTTATGTGGTGACATGATAAAGTTGTCAATTTTTTTAATTATTTTTTAATGTTTCATAAAATTAATAAATCAATTATTATTGATCAACAAAGTTAAATACAAAAAACAAATTTATCACTAACATTAAAAAAGTACTTAAATAAATTCACCGATATTAAATAATCTTAAAGAAATACATTAGTTTATTTAATGTTACAATTTACTATTAAATAAAAAATTTAAAAATGTATAAGAACTCACTACTATGGAAAGTAACTTTTGCATTATAAATATGAAAATATATGTCATGACCTCTATAAATATTGATGAGCTAAAGCAAGATGTTCGATTTTGTTATCTTGTTATTAAACTCATATTCTTATTAGTTTATTAGCTTTTATGGTGGTCGTCAATCGTCATAACTCTAATATTTTATTCACCATTTTAGTTTAAATTAGATTTTAATAATTTCAACAAAATTCTAATATCTTTCTTCATTTAAAAAAAAAAACAAACTTATATTATAATAAACATTATAGATAGAAAATATTAATATATTAATCATTCAATTATTATTTTGAAAAACCAACGTTATTTTTAGAGGAAGAGGGAACCTAAGTTATTTTTTAGTAGCACCAACTTTCTTTATTAAGTGGGGAATGAATGTTTACATTATTTTAATAAATAATTATGAAAACAATAATTTCCAGTGTCATTTGGTAGTGTTTGTATAAATAATCTATAATTGTTTAGATAACGATTTTTTATATACAAATAATTCAAATTGGCACGCCTTGACCAGTTTGTAATCGCGTGAGCCATATCAATTGATTATTTTAGGTTAAATTGCATATTTCATCATTTAACTTTTGTTTATTTTATTTTAATTTTTTAAATTACAAATATTATATACTTTAGTTATTTTTAATAATGTTGAACATTATAATTTAAGAGAACAAAATATTTAATAATTTTGTAATTAAAAAGACTAAAATATTTGACATTTATAATTTAATAAATTAAAATAAAATAAAAGTAATTTAAATTATTAAAATGTCTTATATTTGTAATTTAAAAGACTTAAAATGAAATAAATAAAACTTACTAAAAAAAAATTAGGAAAATAAAACCTATAAATAAGTTAACAACTCAAAAGTATAATTAAACTGTTAATTTATAGAAGGCGTTGAAAAATTGGAATGCGTGTGACAATTGGGCATTAAATTAATATGATATATTTGGTCGTTTTCGTGTCTTGTTTAAAAGAAAATAAAATGGTATTGAAATACATTTTATTTCATTTACAAAACTTTATTTTTTTAATCAAGAACATCACATCAATGTTGTAGCTTTTTAGAATGAAATATAGAGGCGTTTAAAATAATCAACAACTAAATTAAACTGATTTATAAAAATTGAAACTAAACTGATTTTGAACTGAAGTGATTTCTAAAACTTGAGAACTGAACTGTTTTTGAACTGATTTTTTAAAATTAGAATTGAATGAAATCGGTTTTTAGTTTTGACAAAATTGAACTGGTTTTCAGTTCGAAAAAACTGAACCGGATCGATTTTTATTTCAAAAAACTTGAATCGAATTTGTTTTTTAGAAGTAATTAGGGGTAATTATATAAAATTTGACCTATATAAACAAAAAAAACTAAGTTAAACTAATTCGGTTCGGTTCAGTTAAAAATAATAAATCAGCTCACTAGTTTATAAAACAATTTAGTTCGGTTTTTTAAACTCAAAACCGGTTTCGTTCAATTTTTTAAAATTGAAAACCAATTCAGTTAAATTTTCAAACGATTTTAGTTTAAAACTGAACTTTGCCCACACTTAATGAAATGTACCAAAGAATATTACTAAAATTTCATCAATAATAATAATTATAGTACAAAATAATCATAAAACTTTCTCGAAAAATATTAAGATAAAATACACAAATAAAAAAGATAAAAAAAAAAAATCAATGTAGCATGTATGTAATTGTTACATAATATTATTATATATTAATAGTAAGGGTATTTTAGATATTTCAATTCTTATATATATATACTCATTGTAACCCTATTAACTTAAGTTTTGTTCGTTCTATGTTATGAAACCTAGAATGGTTGTCTATCTTCTTCCTCTTTTGATTTTTAACATGATATCAAAGTGCTTTGGTTGATTTTGGGATCTACTATAAAGAAGAGAGAGATTATTTTGATAGGAAAGACAACCACCAAAAGAGAAAAGCGAAGAGTAACCATATTCCCGATTTTGTTAAACCAGTCTCACAAAAATATCGATTGTGCATTTGTTAACCGTTGGATCGGGCTGATTTTTGGACAACAGGTTCGCAACATTCAGGTCTTCGTCTTCAACGGTCGGATATGCGAAAAGGCGTTTGCAGGGGAGAAATCGGGCTCGCACAACACCAAATTATCCCTAATTTATTTTGTCTCAGTGATTGTGTTTGTCGTATTTTCTTGTCATTATTTGTTATGGTTGGTGCTAAGGATGATTCTCTTCAAGCAGATTGGAAAGCACATTGTCTGACATTGGGGAGAACACATAAGAAGAATTTTAGGGGGCCATCGTCCAATGTTGTTGTTTCTGCTCTTTCTACCATTGGATCTAGTTTTGGTTCTGTATACTCATATGAGACTGCTTCTCAAATATCTGATATGGTAGAACAACTTCAAAAAAAAACTTCTTGTCACTGAATCACATGCCATGTCTGCCATCTCTTATAAAGGTTTGAACTCCTCTGGTATGTCAGATATATCTCCCTCCATATAGATTCTTGATTCAGGAGCATCTCATTATATGACATACGATGATAAATCTTTTGTTTATGTGATACTTGTCTCGTCTGTGTCGGTTATGACTGCTGATGGCACTCCTATGCCACTAGCAGGCGTTGGTTCTGTCTCCACACCTAACATGTCTCTTTCTGATATTTAATATATTCCTAATCTTACTTTGAGTCTTGCAAATTTATTGCTACTAGTTGCATGTTTTGGTTCAATTATTATATTTGAAGATGTTATTTCATAAAATATGTTCATCAAAATTATTTTTGATAGAAAATATATTGTGATTTTTGGCGATATTTTATACATGACTTGAATTTATGGTGATTTGGATTTCTTATGTTGTGAATTTCTTCTCCCTGTTGCTTGTTTGTTATGATCAGTATTAAGGAGTTGATTTTGGTTTAGTTCACATGGTTTCAATTGTTGTGGTTCTTTGCTGATTTGGTTGGTAATTTAATTGTTCGTCTCTCCTATCTCTTTGGTTGTTTTCTTCTGTGTTGTCGCTCTCTCTTTTGCTTCTTATGTTTGATTGATCCCTTCTCTAGTGATTTGCTTTGTTGCTTCTCTCCATATTGATTGTTCTATTTGTTTGCTCTTCTCTCATGTGGTTCATCTATTTGGTTGATTTTCTCTTTGTTTAGTTTGGTTTGGTGTAGTTTAGTTTGATTTGATTTAGTTTGGTTTGATATGATTTCTTGTTGGTTTGGTTTCTCTCTTTATTGTGATTGCTTGGTATAGCTAATGATCCTCTATTTGGCTTCTGCTTCTTCTTTTGTTGCTTCTCTCTTTGTTGGTTCTTCTCTTTGATTGTTGCTTCTTCTTTGGTGACATCCCTCTTGTCCCACCGGATATCCAACCACCTCCCGCGATTGTTGATCCTCCTCATTACCCCTCTCGTCAACTTTGTCTGAGCCCTCTTCCTATAAAGAGGTTGTTCTTGATCCTCTTTGGCATCAGGCTATGGTAGAAGAACTATCTGCATTGCACAAAACCAATACTTGGGAATTAGTACCTCTTCCTCCTGGAAAACGTGCTATTGGATCTCGTTGGGTGTACAAGATCAAAACTAAGTCTGATGGGTCAGTTGAGCGCTACAAAACACATCTTGTTGCTAAGGGTTTCTCTCAACACTATGGTATGGATCACGAAGAAACTTTTGCTCCTGTAGCCAAGATGACCATTATTCGTACTCTTCTTTTTTACAGATTGTTGATTTGTTCACAAAGATGCATTTTATTAAACGTTTTCGTTTTTTAGTTGACAAACTCTCGATGCTCCATGTTAATGCATCGTGAGTTTGAGGGGAGATGTTACATAATTTTTATTATATATTAGTAGTAAGGGTATTTTAGACATTTCAATTCTTTTATATATATACTCATTGTAACCCTATTAACTTAAGTTTTGTTCATTCTATGTTATAAAACCCTAGAGTAGTTGTCTCTCTTCTTCCTCTTTTCATTGTTAACAGTAATCACCAGTGCCACCAACATTAAAAAGTAAGCAATTCCTTGATCTAGTGTACTGTCTGTCATAAATAAACAAATTAATCAATTTAAAAAGAAAAAAAGAAAAAGGAGGAAATATTTTTCAACTTCATAAATCAATAAAATTGAAAGAAAAAAAAAGTAAAAAATGGTATAAAAAAAAAAGAAGAAAGAAAAATCACTTCCCTTCAAAATTTTGAGCTTGACCCAAATGAAAGATTGCCATGAAAAACAAACTAAGAAGTGGAAAGGCAAAGATACTCATTGTCCTCATTTTCAAACTTGAGAATTAATTTAAATAAAAAATAAAATGAAAGTATGTACAAATGAATGATGGTAAGATGAGAAAAAATATCAAAATGGTATGTTTTTGAAGTTAGGGAA
>NC_021167.2:27217388-27227090 GCF_000331145.2 Cicer arietinum
AGTGAAATGAGGAAGGTGGTGTGTGGTGGCTTTTATGACAAATTTTTAATTTCAACACGAGTTTTTGAAGACACAATACATAGTGAACCACCTATCAAATAATTTAAAAGAATTTTCAATCATTAATTAATTTAGAGTGAACCACCTATCAAATAATTTAAACAATTTTCAATCATTAATTAATTTATAGTGAACCACCTATCGAATAATTTATCATAGTTCCATCTAGTCTAACACATGAATCAAGATGCCCACACAAGCTTTTTATACAAATTAGAGTTAATGCTTATCTCAATTGCAAAGCTATACATCTAAATTACTTCAATATCAAAGAGTTAATACTTAATTCATTTCTTCAACATCAAGGAATTATCCACTCGCATATAATCATGTTGGTGTATATGTTGCTTGTAATTATCCAGTGGCATTCACTTATATTATCAATATAGAGTGGTAGAGAAAGAGAGAAGGAGATCAGAGTTCCAATATAATGTAAAAGTGTTTCATAATAATCTCATACAAAAGACTTAATACTAAAAATATTAATAAAAATGCATAATCTTAATTATAAATAAAAAATAAATAATAATAATTATCATTATTATTATAATTATAATAAAATAAATAATATAAACTCAATTCTAATAGAAACTTAAAAATTATAAACCAAACTGTTAGTTTTAACGGGTATCGACTCCAAACTAGGCTATGTTTGTAATAATCCTAAATTTATAATAAAACTCAAATTTGTAGTATAATTCATAATGAGAAAAAGAGAGAGCAAATAGTATTCACCACAAGCCCACTAGAATATGGCTCCAAATTTTCTAACTTCTTTTAAATATAAGAGTGATTTTTTTCTGGATTAAATATATTTTTAATATCTACAAATTTACGATATTTAAAATTTAGTCTCTAAACATGGCCCGATAAGGGCCCAAAAAATTTATATTTTAATAATTTTTTTTTAAAAAAAATAACAACTAAAAGTGAATGTATAATTAGCGTTATACATCAATGCTCCAATTGCACTGAAAATGATATGTCGTGAGTGTATAATTAGCGTTATACATCAATGCTCCAATTGCACTGAGATATGGTACATAGGCATTATGCACGTCTAGTGATCTAACAACCATTAGGGTAGACAAAATATGAGATTTAACATATGAAGATTGTGCTTACTATTTGAGATGTCAATGAAAATTTGACTTTTTTGTTTGCGAATAATGAATATTGGGCTTTGAAGTGCCAATGAACATTGGACTTTGAGGTGCTAGTGAAAATTGAGCTTAGCATTTGAGCTACCAATGAAAATTAGAATTTTTGTTTGCCAATGAAATATTAGACTTTGAAGTCCAATGAACAATGGACTTTGAGGTTCCAATGAAGATTAGGCTTATCTCAATGAAAATTGAACTTTTTGTTTGTCAATAATGAATATTGGACTTTGAAGTGCTAATGAAGATTGGACTTTGAGGTACCAATGACCATTGGACTTTGAGAGGCCAATGAAGATTGAGCTTAGCGTTTGAGCTGCCAATAAAAATTGGATTTTTTATTTGACAATGATGAATATTGGACTTTGAAGTGTCAATGAACATTGGAGTTTAAGGTGCTGCCAATGAAAATTGAATTTTTTGTTTGTCAATAATGAATATTAGGCTTTGAAGTGTTAATGAACATTGAACTTTGAAGTGCTAATAAAAGATAATGAATCGTAATGAAGCATGACATTCAACTTAGGTGATTAGTGGAAAATAATATAACAATCATGTGATATGTGAGCATGATAGTGCTTAGGGTTGAAGTGACCATGACTTGATGAATCATATAAATTTGCATGAGCATTGTGAATCCACTACCGTGTGTATGGTTCTAGGAGGTTGATTTTCTGTTGAAATCCCAACTAAGATTATTATTAGATAATTGAATTATATATCCCATAACTTGACTTATCATAAATAAATAAAAAATAAATAAAATCGGCAATTTTGGATATTTATATAATTTTTTAAACATTTTATCTATGTATTTATATATATCCAAAACATTTCTTCAACTTTTTCTACATATTAAAAATATCGTATTTGTAGAGGTAAAAACTGCGTCAAAAAATTTTCAACAAGAGAAGACAAAATAACCGAAATAAAATTGAATTTAAAAAAAAATGGTGTAGGAATCAAAGTGTGGATGTTAAATCCAATTTTCTTCCTTTTATTATTGCATGCTTGGCAACACTAATATCTTGGCCAGTTCATCATGGCCTATTTATTTGGGGACACAACTACATGGATGATAAAGAATCAGATGTTACTGGTTAATTTTTTGTTAGTGGAATTAAACTTCTGAACTCTTTCTTTTCGATGTACAAGCTAAACCACTTGACAATCAAAGGACTATTTTTTGCTCATATTAATTATCAATAGGATATAATCTTTTCATTGTGAGTTGACCTTAAATTTAAAGGTAATATTTTCTTAACAAAGTAAATATAAGGTTAAATTAGTAAATATGTTATTTATATTTTAAATTTAAGAAATTTTTTTGATGATATATTTTGATATCTTTAAAATTTTCTTTATGCCTCTTATATATATATATATATATATATATATATATATATGCAAAAGTATTTATTTAAAAGCTAAAATTGTATTCATAAATGAACTATTAAAATTAAATTAGCCTTTTTTGTTTTTGATAGTTTTTGGTATTTCATTAGTATTATTTTTTGCATCTAATTTGTAATGAATAAATATTTAATATAATATTCATAATCAATTCTTGTAAAAAATATTAATTATTAATTTACAATAAATTTTTAATTAATTTATATATAATTAAATAATTCATAACAATTTTATTTTTAAAAAAATTAACAAATTAAAAGTTTATGTACTAGCAATTAATTGTATGAAAAAAAATCACACAATTCCCATATACCTTGAAGTAAAAGCTTGCATATTGCAATTCACACAAAATCTTTGCAAGAGAATATATCCAAAAGCCTTTTATGCCAAACACAATGCCTTTACTTATCCATCATCTTTTCCTCTAGCTTTTCTTCTTCTACAATGTCATATTACCCAATATTCTTTTCTTTTTGAACTCTTGACTCGTGAAAGTAAGGCATATATATATATAAAGGGCTAGAAGACATTCAAAGGACAAAGAAAATCAATGTGTCACCCAAGAGTTCCTTTTGTGAGCCCAGAAGGCTTGATTCTGCATACAAGATGGGTTGTATTTCAAGGGTCAAATGGGGAAGAACAAGAACCTACACAAGTTCATCATGGTGATGGGACTAGTTCTCTGAAGCGATGCGTGTGCTCGCCGTCTCAGCATCCAGGGTCATTCCGATGCAGACAACATCATGGTGAGTATGTGTGGCGTGGTAGGAAAATTTAGTAGATTTAGTTTTAATGATCCTATGAGATATATCTATTTCAAATTGTATAAAAATTAAAGTTAAAAGGTTTTATTTTAAATAAATATTTGTGTGTACATGTTTCTTCTTTTTATTTTCAGGATTCTCATCAGAGAATTTGAGATCAAAAGTTTTTCTTTTAGACAAGAAATCAAAAGGTTGTCATAATTGAGTATTGTAACAAAGTATGAAAAATATGTTTTTTCTTTGTTTCTCATGTAATAATTAAGCTACTTCATCATAAATACATAATTTGGTAAAGAAAGAAAAGAAAAACTACATCAATTTTCAGTTCTTATTTAAGAAGAAAAGCATGTTATATTTTTTATTTTATCTTTGTCTCTAAGGATGACACCTTCTTCAACTTGAAAGAAAAATTAATATGAAGAAAAGATTTGCATCTGCAAAGAAAATAATGCGATAAATCAATTTTTGTTGCTATGATCTTTTAAAAAAAAACTTAGTTGCTTTGATGGTATCTCTCTACTCTCCCTCTATTTTCTATTCATAATCTCTCTTTGTTATCTTTGTATAATTGATAATGATCATAAGATTATTAAATAAATATCAGGAATAGAAATCAATAGTAAAATACTATACGTACTTCCATAAAAAAAAGTATACACCAAGATTCAATAAATTTTTCAATATTTAATTTAGTTATAGGAAAAGAAAAATTAAAATAATTCCTTACGAAGAAGAATAGTTTTTCTTATAAAATCAAAATCATTTTTTGTGCTTGAAGTTTTTTTGAAATTCCCTCATAAGCACAAACAAAATTTATGATTATTTAAAAAAAAAAATTAAATCAAATATTTGTCTCAATCTTAAAAAATTCTCATGCATTAGAAATCAATTCAAATATTATGGACAACAAATCAAAATTTTGCAACTGTCAGGATAACTAAGTATAAACCTTAGATAGGCAAATTTTAGGATTGTTGGTTAAGTTAGTAAATTCTTCTTTGTCTAAATTTGAACAGTTAAGTTACTCAATCCCCACATAATATAAACTTTGATGTGTTTGGAAACACATAAAAATTATAGGTTAAAATAATATTTCTTCAAGTTAATTTTGTATTAAAGTGCTTGTAGAAGACTATTCTTATTAAAAAAAATTATCAATATTATTAAATCTTGAATGACTCAATTTATGTTTGGTTTTACCCTCACTCATCATGTGCAAATTAAAAACAAAAGAATGCCCTCAACCTAATTTGATCACTATGATCACGCGACTAAAACATGCATTATTTGAGAATAATGTAAAGTGAAGGCTTTGCATGATTCCCTTAATAATACTCAAAATTACTGTGAGAAGCCTTAGTTTAACTAGCAAATACCGATATTTTAAAGCTAAACACGAAACATTCGATTTTTGTCACCATAAAATCAAAGAACACACGACACTCTATCATAATCAACAGAAAACACATACTTTTATTTCTCAATCATAGAACTAACAGCACTAAAGTAAAAATTGCATTAATTTTACCTTATACAAGCTTTAGATACAAGATGCTAGTGGTCTCAGACAGTTCAACCAGAATTTACAAAGGTGTGTGATGCTTATACAATCATACATCACACGAGCACACTAAAACAATGCAGTGAGCAAAACACCACAAGCAAGTGTATAAGCAAAGGATGATCAAGATTCATAACTCATCATGTCTCTCCAACTCCAATATTAGCGTTCTGATCCACTTTATCACCCAGTGACTGAAAAAGTTGTACAAAATGGATTAGCAAATTCTTTCCATATTATATCAAAATACACATTATTAACAAAAGCCTTTTTTGGTCAAAATTATTAAGAAAAGCTTAAAAGTAACGAAGTAAGGGAAACAAGTCCATAACTATAATTCAATTTAAGCTTTTAACTTGTAAAACAACTTCAAGAAATTATCTATGAATAGGAATAATGAGGACTGTATTTGAGAAAATTAATCAATTGAATGTAATCAATGCGCCGGTGTCGTGTCCGACACCAACCTGTGTTGGACACTAGGACATGCCTCCGATTAGAAGTGTCGGTGCTACAGAGGGAATGGTAGATTTGGTAAGAGTTACTACGAGAAATTATAAAATAAATGAATACAATGCATTGCTCATAACAAAATCAGTAGTCAAGGTAAAAACAAACATGAAATTCAGCAAAATTATGGAAAGGACAAAAAAGAATGAAATGGATGATTCCTTGGCCAAAACATATATACACGGAATTGCAAACTATGGTTTCACCTCAGGATAGCAGTCTTGGCGTTCAATAACCTGCTTGTTTAGATTCACATACACGTCGCACGACACTGTTGCCTGGATTTAGCATAAAATATTTCAGATACATGGGTATCAAATAGATAAAAAAAAATCCATACAATTAGAACTTATTTCCATCTAATTTTGTGGCATAACACCTTTTGCATAACTATTTTTCAGCTTATTACACTAAACTCTTTAGAATAGTTTATAAAAACATTTGTAACTTCTAAGTTTCACACATTCATTCTTTGCATAAAGAAATACCTTAAACTACATAACTTATATAATAAGTTTCAATTCAGAACCACCAACCTCAACCTGGTTAGAATTATGTATAACCTAACAACAATAGAATTTCATAGAATCATATTTGAACTCTTTGTGCCAAAGGTCAAAAATCATTTGTGCCAACTCTGATCAGTATTGTTATCCGTTGTCAGCGTCAACTTTTACACCATCAACAAATTACAACCAATCATATAGTCATGATTAAAGTCAAACATTTTTAAGTATTTTTAATGATTGGACGGTGATTATGATCAATGTAAATTAAATCTAATAATAATACTAATAAATAAAACTCTCTACTATACAACATCAACGCAAAACAAAAATTACTATATATGTTCCTAAATTTGATTATTGTATCATATTATACTGGTGCATCAAACAAAACAAAAAGATTACTCATAGGATAAGTGTATCATTTTCTGTCTGACCATCAAATGGGTTCTACTGTTACGAAATAAAAACATTAACCAATTCTCTCTTTTGAATATCAAATTGTAAAAACAATTTCAATTCTTCACAAATTTATAATACTAATTTGATCAACGGTCCTATACTAATACTCTGCTCCATAATGAAATTCAAGCAAAAATGTTAACCAAATGTACCTTATCTTAAATTAAAACTAGATACATCAACTTTTCAACTATCATTTTTGTTTTCGACAATTTTTTATGACTTGGAACAAAATTGAATTAAAACAAAAAATAAAAATTGATATGTTAATAATTACCTTCAAAGGAACATTGAACAAGAGAAGCCCTAATTTTCCATCAACAGTTGTGTGAGTTTCGAATGGAATCACACCTTTGGCAATATCTTGTATCAAATAGAAAGCATCATAGATAACTTCAAATCCATCGACGGAGAGCACAACGTCGACATAGGATGATCCACGCGCCTTAATCCGGCCACCACCGATAGAATGAACTAACCCTAACTGACGGCCACGGTAACCGACGGCAACAGAGAGAGAATCGTATGTTAGAGAGAAGAAGTCTCTGTTACGAACCTTAACGGTTACGGAAAACGATAGGTCTAGAATTGGCTTTGGATTGGTTCGGATTCCGATGTGGTTGATTCGGATCCTAGCGAGTTGAATTTCAGGATCGGATGGATAGAGGATGAAGACGCCGGCGACGAGGAGAAGGAAGAGGAGAATTGCGGCGGTGCAACGGAGGCAGCGGCGGCGGTGGTGGTGGAGGTGGAAACGGGGATGGTAAGAAGGAAGGAGAACGACGACGTTTTGTTGTTGTGGAGGGTAAGGATAGGAATAAGGATTGGAGTTAGGGTTGGGATTAGGATTGGAGGGAAGGGGCGAGTAAGATACGAACCCGTCCTTCCCTGTCATGTTGATTGTATGGTATGGTAGTGTCCTATCCTACACCTACGGGCAACACATACAAACAAACACTAATATAGTAATACATCATCATCTTTACTTTACTTTTAATGAAATGATAATTGGTTAACTTCATTTTTTTTTAATTTTTTAACGGATAATGTTGATAATTAATATTATTAATAGTATTAATATTTTATTAAGAGAGTTCATTGAATATACAATCTCTATTAATAATTTATTCTTTATTGACCATCAGGGCTGGCCAACACGTTATGAGACATAAAGCGAAATTATTAGATACGGCATTTTCAAAATTTAATAAATAAATTATTAATATTTTATTTAATAATTATATAAATTTTGTTTAACAAAATTAATGATATTTTCAAATCTATTTTCTCTATATTTTTCAAATAATGAAATAAGACATTTCAACGGTTATACGACAACAACAGACATTCATTTAAAATTTTCCATATTTTAGTTGAATAAGAAAAGAATGCGTACATATTGTAGCAATCAAGTAACTCATGTTAACAATATGTTCACTATTTATCTCATGATCTCTTCATTTATAACAGTATTTCTCATATTAATGATGTACTCACCATTTATCTCATGATTATTCAATTTATAATTAATATTTCTCTCATCTCTACTGTTTTAATTAACCAATTTAGTTGTACTGAGATAAGTATTAAATAATTTGTAATAAAAACAAAATATTTTATTTAATTTATATACAATTTTATCAAAATTAGTTTTAAAAATATTAAAATGTGAGGCCTTTTTCATAGATAAAAAAATATTTGAGGTCTTTTTTAAGTAAAAAATTTTGTTTTTTAGGGAGGCCTAAAGCGCTTGCTTTGGTGGTCTTACCCTTGTACCGGATCTGTTGACCACGTTGCTTCCACACAATTTATCTCCTTCCTTCTTTTTTATTTTTCAATGCATTTTTTAGTTTTACTTAAACTTTTAATTAAATATTGTATATAGTTATATTTTAATTCTAGCTATGTCGAGATTCTAAGTCATAAAGTATTTTAATATAATAAGCATTTATTTGATTTTTTGATTGTTGAAAGTAGAACTCTTCAAAAATGAGAAATATATATAATTTAACCATGTCAGTCTAAAATGTGCCAAATGTGTCTGTTTCGTAGAAGACTAACGAGACAAGACTGAGAGACGAGAAAAAGATGAAAAGGAAGACTTAGGGTTATTTTGATATTTTTAAATATTTTGATATTTTTAACATAAATATATTTTTAAATATTTTTATAATAATAAATTATCTTTATTATAAATTATTTTGATGATTTAAAAATTAACTTAAGTTTTTAATTCAGTTAGAGAATATATAGACATATTTCATACTTTTAACCATTAAAATAGTTATTTATTTATTTTTATATTTTTTATTTTTTAAATTAAACTAGACGTTGAATTAACTAGACATTTGAGAAGTAGTTCAACTATTTTAAGTAGTTTGAGCTAAGACCAAATTATGATCAAAATGCTCAAATTATGGATAACCAATACTAGTTTGAATTTAAGCTACTATATGGTATAGTAGTTGTTATGCTCGAAAAAATTTTAAAAAAAAATTTTCTCTTGATTTAATATTCCTTCGCTTTCAATCGTAAAATCGAAGAGTTAAGTGAATCAAAAAAAACCAAAGGAGGTTCATGGCCAAGGGTAAAGATATCCGAATAACTGTTATTTTGGAATGACCTGATCAATTCGATCAGGTACTCGCCATCTATTTTTATTGTTCAACTCTTTGACAACATGAAAAAACCAAAAGCTCTGTCCCCCATCCCTTGAATAGATAGGGATGGATGGCGGTTCTTCCTTCTAATGACAGGGATATCTATGATTCTTTTCTCCCAGATGAAGCAGCAGGCATCGGTCCGTAGAACTTATAAAAAAGAGATGGTTGTGGATCTCTGGGGTAAAGACAAGGAGCCTAGCTAGGTCCCTAGTCACTAATCCGAATCTGCGGAAGAGGAAGAGGCACCCAACATATAAGAATCAATATATTTATATAAAAAAAGTAGACAAATAAGACGTATCATTTTATATAGACTAGTGAGGAATTATGGGACAAAAAATACATCCGCTTGGTTTCAGACTTGGTACAACTCAAAGTCATGATTCTATTTGGTTTGCACAACCAAGAAACTATTCCGAGAATCTAAAAGAAGATAAAATTATACGAGATTGTATCAAGAATTATATACAAAAAACGACGGCGTATTTTTTTGAAACGAGGCCCTCTGTAACGTGACATAAATACTCCTTTTTAAAATGGAAAATATCATAAAGAAAAATTAAAACTAAACTAAATGACAAATATGATAAATGAAGCGAAATA
>NC_021167.2:27227270-27251779 GCF_000331145.2 Cicer arietinum
CTCGAATGGTACGATCCCTCCGTCACCCCAGAATAAAAGGGGTGATCTCGTAGTTCTTGGTCTGTGAAGATACGTTGTTAGGTGCTTTTAGGAAAAATTGCATTTAGAAGCCATGACATGACCAGCTGATTTGTGGCACTCCAGTCAGCCATCTTGGTCTCACTCATATTGGGGATCAGAGAAAGAAAGCGGGCTGACCTCTAAAAATAGGTTCCTGCTCCATAAACGCTTTCCTACAATGAACAGACGAACCGAGCGAGCCCAATGCAAAGAACTCCTGTGAGGTAAAATTATTATGATTTTATGACTTGCGGTTCAATTCTTCATGAAAAATTTATTAAAGGTTTGGAATATGTCTAGGTTGTAAATTTAATTTGATGCAATTAGAAAGAAATTTTTTGTATCTTTTTAAGTCAACTTATAATTCAAGACTTGAAGTTATAATCAATCAAGTATAAGACAATGTGGTTTTGTCAAACACACAAAGATATTTGTGAAATTGCACTCACTTTACAAACTCCAAAATTAAAGATAGATATGGACACTTCTAAACAAAATATTAGTCCCTACATGCATGTTTGTTGGACACTTAAATTATAAACATGTGGCTTAAAAAAACTTATTAACATTTTTAATCCAAATAACGCATCTCAATGTTATTTGGATATTATTTTATTTATGTCTCCCCAACTTTGTTTTAAATGATATCAAATTTATTTTAAAATTAGTCCTATATCATGTATACAATTTGTTATTGAAAATTTTGTATTGGCACAACTACATTTGAGTGTTAGAGTTGGATTCTCTATGTCCTTCTCTATCTCCACTTACTATCTCTCATAAATTAGATCCATCCACAAATATTTTTTGGAACTTGCATTATATTGATATTTGTTAACTAATACTAGTGTGTATTTTGGTAATTTTAATTAAGCTTTATTTTATAAATTTGATTGGAATTGAATTATGTCACACCCATCATGCCATCTGTACTTTTTGTTGTATAAATATTATTATTACATCTCTGTAACAGTGTTCATTGCCATTTTAATTTGGAAATTAATTTTCAAATTTTATAAATTAATAATTATATTTTTGAAATTATAAACTAGTAATTAAAATAATTAATTTAATTAATATAAGTAAATTATATTTTTGAATATTTAATTTACTCATATTAATCTTATATCAATGTTATCACAACGTACATTATAATAGTTTATATATAATTATAATTACTCAAATCAAAATATTTAACGGCAAAAATTTATGTATAAATTATTTTAATTTAATATTTAATAATTTCAAATATATATTTATTTATTCGTCAAAATCATAATTTGATCTGACACTTGCAAATCCAAATATTAATTTATATATTAGGTGCATATACTAGAAGGGAGAATTTGTCTTTTACTTCTTCTTAATTTTTACTATTATTTTGATGAAAATATTTAATTATATTTCTGGTTTTGAGTGGTATGAGTTATGATTCCAATGCATAGAAGACTAAAAACAAACAAATAATGTCACTGCAACTCTGCAAGCAATACCTCTTTTTTGTGCTACTTAAGTCCACTTCGATATGCACAACTCTATTTGATTTTCGACCAAGTCTTATATGATAATATTTCGACATAAATTTTGGCACATGCATAAATAAATAAAAATTTGAAGAAAAAAAATTAGTCATATTATTCTTTTATTTTTTTAGTTTGTGTTGTACCCAAAAGTTTGTGACTCGATTTGTCATATAATTATTTTCATTATAAATTATATACTCATAAAACATCATATAAACACAAATTAACATCAACAAAAAATTATCACATATCACATAAATCATGGGTTCACAAATATTCACCTCCAACGAAGACAAACACATAATCACACATCATTATTCAATATAAATATTCATATAAACTATAATGTTTTTAATTTTCTTAATTATTTCATATCTCATTACTTAATTAAAATTTTAATTTTAAGTTTAATTGTGAGTTTAAAAAGAAATCAACAACAAACATGACACCTAAACACTCATCGAAGCCTACCAAACATATACAATAAAGTTGTTTCAAATATACATTTAATTTTTAAAAAAAATTATATTTTTTAATATTCTAATTTCCATAAAATTTTAATTTTATATTATAAAAATAAATGAATAAGTTATATATATTTAATAGTTATGCATTATCGGTAAAATTAGTTTTACAATTATACTCAATAAAAATTATTTATATTTTCTTGTCATAATATTAAAATAAGATAAAATAAAGTGATTTATAAGGAATACATAATTGTTATTGGATGTCAGTATAAAATCTTATTAAACTCAAACTACATATCTTTTATTCTAAAATTATTTTCTTATGATATCTGTTGGCACGGCTGACCTACGGCCCAAGATGGTAAAGCAATGCCTTAATTTAGCTCTCTAAAAAATATTTTTTCATATAGGCCTAAAACAAGTTAAATAGTTAATTAAAAGACATCATAAAATAAAATATTATTATAAACTTACCTCTTTTATTTATTTATATATATATATATTTATATATTATCATAGTAGTATTTTAAAAACAACTTTACGCTTCGAGGAGTGTTTGATTGTCCCAACTTATTTGTTTGTCTTTGGTTGTTAATTAAATTCAAAATTAAAATTAAAATTTTAATTAATTAATGCGACATGAATTAATTAAGGATAAATTATTATATCATATTGACTCATGAATCAATGAATTGAGATATATATGACTTAATCGCAGTTTTGGTCCCTCTATTATTATTTATTTATGAAATTGGTCACTCTATTTTAAAAATTTACAGTTTTGGTCTCTCACTAAGATTTTTCAACTTAAAAATAACAATTTAACATATTTTAAATAACGTAACATACAATTCTATGATATAAAACCATCTAAATGCATTAATTATTCATATGTTATTAATTAATTTTAAAATATAAAAAACTTTTGAAGTTGAAAAGTTAGTTTTTATGGCGTTTTATTTCAATTTCATTGGTGTTATTCACTCTATATCATCGTATCATATGTCATATTATTTAAAATATCTCACATCATAGTTTATTTAGTTAAAAAATCTTAGGAAGAAATTTTTAAAATAAGAAAATCAATTTCGTGAATCAGTAAAAATATGGGACTAAAACTGCAATTAAACTTATTTTTTTTTATCATCAAAGTAATGTTTTAAAAACCGTTTTAGGCTTGGACGAGTATTTGGTTGTCCCAACTCGTTTGTTTGTTTGTTGTTGGTTTCTAACTAAACTTTCAATTGAAATTGAAATTAAAATTTTAACTAATTAATGAGACATAAAATAATTAAGAATAAATTTTAATATGATACTTAATCATCAATCAATGAATTGAGATATACTTGATAAGTTAGTTTATTCTCTATCTTATCTCTCTTATTTTGACCACATGTCGATAGTTGTTTTTCCATTATTTATAAAAAAAAATATTAGGTATTTTTATTTTTTACTCATCATGTATTATTTAAAAAAAATATATATATTTTTAATATATATTAACTGTTTAATTTGTATACATATATATTAAGTCACACTATGTCTCAAAATCTCATTTGCAACAATTGTACGTGACATTTATGATTATAAATGGTGTAGTACGGCTTTAAAAAAATGAAATTTCATCAAGTTTTGGACCAAAATTCTGTTTGAGAAACCAATGGGGAGAAACAAAATCAGGAAACTACTTTCGCGATTCAGTTAAAGTAAGGGGACCAGAGTTGCAATTAAGCCTAGAAATTTTAAATTACGATAAAATTTTAGTAAATCCAAGTTCAAAACGAGAATTTCTCAAAGGTTTTTTTTAAAAAAAAAATAATTTCAATTTTTATTGAAATAACAAAAATCTGTGATGTAAAATTTGTTGTTTTTTATGAATAAATTATGTAATTTAAACTTTTATTGTAATTTCAAATTTCTATTTATGTATTTTTATGAATTATATTAATTATATTAATTATATATATATATATATTATTTTTATTATTTCAATAAAATTGAAAAAAAAATTAAAATGATTTTTTTTAAAAAAAAATCTTTGAGAAATTAGCATTTAAAACTTGGACTTCTTAAAATTTTATAATAATTTTAAATTTTTATTTATGTATTTTTATAAATTATATTAATTATATATATTATTTTTGTTATTTTTATTATTAATTATATATATATATATTAATTTTATTATTTGAGGAATCTCCATTACAAATAGCGACTTATGACAGGTTATTTATTTAATTTAAATAAGAGAAGTTTCTCCACTTTACATTTACTTCAAAAAGAAATGACAAAAAAATAATAATACATTTTATTTACCATGAAACACGTAAAGTATCTATTAATTTCTTCTACACCGGGTGAGTCGATATTTAATGCCACTTAATAAATTAAGATTATAAACAGTGTAGTACGACTTTAAAAAATGAAATTTCATTAAGTTTTTGACCAAAATTCTGTTTGGGGACCAAAACTGAGGAGAAACAAAATGAGGGGACTACTTTCGCGATTCAGCTAAAATAGGGGGACCAAAACTGCAATTAAGCCTAAATTGAAAAACCATGAGACAAAAATTAAGCACATTGCTCATACGAGAAATATTATATAAAAATAACTATTTAATTTAATGAGTTAAAAAGGGTATATAATTTTATCACAATTTTAAATAATTTGTATATCTTACAAATTGACATTATTTTTTGCCTTGTTTAAAAAATTATGTATTATTATTTTAATTGTGTTTTTTTTTTTTTTGAATTATTACAAATCATAAAAGGTAGTACATGAAAAATGTTATTGTTTACTTTGTAAGTTTTTTTTTTGGGTGTTGAGTTTGGGGAGATTTGATAGTTATTAGTTATTAATCACTCTATTAAAAAATTATAAAATGAGTTATATGTACCTAAATGATTTACAATATTGACTTAAACACTTAAATTGAAGACTCGATTTTTCACCTATTTCTTACAAGTTGTGCGCATGAATTAAAATATATAATTAATTTAGTTATATTTAAAACAAAAATTAGCTACAAAACACACAAAAAATTAGCAACACGTCAACACTTGTTTTAGACTATAATTCAATAAAAATATTTTATATTATCATATAAGTCTCTATGGATTTTCAAAAGTAACTACTAAATAATTTAATTTTATTGAATATCAATTTACGACAATACTACATATCCATTTTCTCGCTTTTAATATTATATATACAAGTATGCACATATTGAGATATGTGGACCAACTAATTTAATTCCAAGAATTAACACTACCAATATAATGTACAGTGTGGAGAGACATAAACGACAACTTATTTTTTATTATCAGTTGAGTCGTTGGAGCTCGTAGTAGTAGTGGATGATTTAGAGACACGGTGTAAACGACAACGGAAAGAACCTTCATGTGTCGTTGGAGAACACACACATTGTTTTTTAGACAACGATGTGGTGCTGCTACCATCACTTGTTTGTGTTGTAGTGGAATCTGTTTGCTTACTTTGATATTTAGATGCCATTAATGATGATATACTTTGATATTTAGATGCCATTGATGATGATAAAAGGATTGAAAATTTGAAGCTTCAAATTGATTGTTGAAATCAAGGTTCTTCCTTTAGGGAAAAAAATTACTACAAAACAAAGGTTTTGGAATATATGACAACAAAAGACTATATATATATAATAACTAATCTTTCATTAATTATTTCTTCAAAAAATATTAATGTTTAATTAATATTTCTGTAGGCATGCGATCTAATTATTATACTTTGACTAATCTTTCTATACGCGTGCATATGATTATATCTAATTATTATGTGACTTTATTATATAAATTTAATTTATATATAACATTGATTGGAAGAATTTTTATAATATCAACTAATCACAATCATAAAATTATCAGTAAAGTTTGACTTTTGTCATAACTATTTATATAATCACTCATAATTAGTTATGATTTGTTAATAGTATAAAACTTAAAGTTTTTATATTGACAATAACTATATATGTATACAAATTAAACACTTAATATATATTAAAAATATATAATTTTTTAAAGAATACATGATGAGTAACAAATAAAAATATCTATTTTTTTTTTATAAATAATGGGGAAACAACTAAAGATATGTTATGTGGTCAAAATAAAAGAGATAAGATAGAGAATAAACTAACTTATTATATATATTTTAATTTATTGTTCGATGAGTCAGCATGATATAATAAATTATCCTTAATTATTTCATGTCTCGTTAATTAGTTAAAATTTTAATTTTAATTGTGAGTTTAGTTAGAAACCAACAACAAACAAACAAGTCAGGACAACCAAACACTAGTCGAAGCCTAAAGTGGTTTTTAAAACACTACTATGATAATAAATAAACAAACAAATAAATATTTAATTACAGTTTTAGTTCCATTATTTTTATTGATTTACGAAATTGATCTCTTTATTTTAAAAGTGAACAATTTTGGTCACTCCATCTGATTTTTTTACTAAAAAATGTGATGTGAGATGTTTTAAATAATGTGACATATGATACGATGATGTAGAGTAATTAACATCAATGAAATTAAAATAAAACGCCGTAAAAACTAAACTTCCAACTTCATATTTTTTTATATTTTTAAATTAATTAATAACATATGAATAATTAATGCATCTAGATGGTTCTATATCATATAATTGTATGTTACGTTATTTAAAATATGTCAAATCGTTATTTTTAAGTTGAAAATCTGAACGAGTGACCAAAATTATCGACTTTTAAAATAGAAGACCAATTCTATAAATGGATAATAATAGAGTGACCAAAAGTGCAATTAAGTCATGTATATCTCAATTCATTGATTGATGAATCAACATGATATAATAATTTATTCTTAATTATTTCATGTCTCATTAGTTAGTTAAAATTTTAATTTTAATTTCAATTTCAATTGTGAAGTTAGTTAGAAACCAACAACAAACAAACAAGTCGAGACAACCAAACACTCACCGAAACCTAAAGCTGTTTTTTAAAACACTACTATGATAATTAAAAAATATATATATAAGAGGTAAGTTTATAATAATATTTTATTTTATTTTAATTTGTTTTTTTTTTTTTTGCCTTTTGAGATGCAAAATATTTAATTACGTAATTAATAGTTGTATCTTTTTATATTTGTGATGTCTTTTATTTATTTTAATTAAAGATTTAACTTTTTTAGGCCTATATGAAAAAATGTTTTTTTAGAGTATTAGATAATATTATTATATATTAGTAGTAAGGGTATTTTAGATATTTTCTATTTTCCTCTATATATACTCATTGTAACCCTATTAACTTCAGTTTTGGTTTATTATATCATATGAAACCCTAGAGTGGAGAGTGGTTGTTTTCTCTTCTTCCTCTTTCTTCCTCTTTTCATTGTTAACATGGTATCAAAGAGCTTTGGTTGATTTTGGGATCTACCGTAGAGAAGAGAGAGACTATTTTGATAGGAAAGACAACCACCAAAAGAGAAAAGAGAAGAGTAACCCTATTCCCGATTTTGTTAAATCAGTCTCAGAAAAACATCGATTGCGCATTCGTTAACCGTTGGATCGGGCTGATTTTTGGACAGCAGGTTCGCAACATATAGGTCTTCGTCTTCAACGGTCGGATCGACGAAACGACGTCTGGAGAGGGAGAAATCGTGCTCGCACAGCACCAGGTTATTCTTAATTTATTTTCTCTCAGTGATTGTGTTTGTCGTATTTTTCTGTCATTATTTGTTATGGCTGGTGTTAAGGATGATTCTCTTCAAGCTGTTAGTGTTCACCTCAATGGACAAAATTACTCTTATTGGAGTTATGTGATGAAAAAAAATTTGATTGGAAAAGATATGTGGGGTTTTGTTGATGGAACTTCTGTTAAGCCTACAGATAAAAAGGATGAAACTCAATATGCAAAAGATCTGAAAACATGGAATGTTAGTAATTCAAAAATTATTACTTGGATTAATAATTCTGTTGAGTTGTCTATAGGAGTACAACTAGCAAAATATGATACTGCTAAAGAGATTTGGGATCACTTGAAACGTTTGTATGTTCAGTCTAACTTTGCAAAACGTTATCAGTTAGAAAGTGATATTAGAGCCCTTAAGCAGAGCAGTATGACCATTCAGGAATTCTATTCGGCAATGACTAATCTGTGGGATCAATTGGCTCTTATGGAATCACCTGAGTTGAAAGCTGTCAAAGCATACATTGATCAAAGAGAGGAGCAACGTCTGGTTTGGTTTCTAATGGCTCTTCGTGATGATTTTGAGGGCCTTCGTGGGGGTATTTTGCATCGTTCCCCCCTTCCTAATGTTGAATCAGTAGTTAGTGAATTGTTGGCAGAAGAAATCAGACTTAAGACTCATTCTGGTATGTTAAATAAGGAAATTCTCTCAGCTCCTCCATCTGTTTTTGTTGCTCCTGTTCAAAAAAAAACATCTCAAGGGAGAGTTGGGCTTGGTAATGATGAATGTGCATTCTGCAAAGAAAAAGGTCATTGGAAAGCACGTTGTCCGAAATTGGGGAGAACACATAAGAAGAATTTTAGGGGGCCATCGTCCAATGTTGTTGCTTCTGCTCCTCCTACCATTGACTCTAGTTCTGGTTCTGTATACTCATCTGAGAGTGCTTCCCAAATATCTGATATTGCAGAACAACTTCAAAGACTTCTTGCCACTCAATCACATGCCATGTCTGCCACCTCTTCTAAAGGTTTGAACTCCTCTGGTATGTCAGGTATATCTCCTTCCATATGGATTCTTGATTCTGGAGCATCTCATCATATGACATACGATGATAAATCTTTTGTGTCTGTGAAACCTGCCTCGTCTGTGTCGGTTATAACTCCTATGCCACTAGCAGGCATTGGTTCTGTCTCCACACCTAACTTGTCTCTTTCTAATGTTTATTATATTCCTAATCTTACTTTGAGTCTTCGTCTGTGTCAGTTATGACTGCTGATGGCACTCCTATGCCACTAGCAGGCATTGGTTCTGTCTCCACACCTAACTTGTCTCTTTCTAATGTTTATTATATTCCTAATCTTACTTTGAGTCTTGCTTCTGTTAGTCAAATATGTGATTTCGGTTATTCGGTTACGTTTTCTTCCACTTCTTGTTGTGTGCAGGATCCACATTCTGGGAGGCTGATTGGGACAGGCCATAGACAGGGGGGACTTTACGTTTTGGATGAACTACGACTCCCAGATATTGCAGCCTCAACAACTACTGCTGACTTATTATCTAGTTTTCGCTTGAATTCATTATCTTCTAGTTTTTATTTATGGCATTCTCGCCTTGGACATGTTTCTGCTTCTAGATTAAAATATTTGGCTTCTACTGGAGCCTTAGGAAAGTTAAAACCCTGTGATATCTCAGATTGTTGTGGTTGTAAACTTGCTAAATTTCCAGCTTTACCGTTTAGTAAAAGTGTTTCCGTTTCATATGCGCCTTTTGATTTAGTTCACTCTGATGTTTGGGGTCCATCACCGGTGCTCACCAAAGGTGGATCTAGATATTATGTTTCGTTTATTGATGATTACACTCGTTATTGTTGGGTTTATCTTATGAAAAATCGGTCTGAATTTTTTGACATTTATCATATATTTCGTGCAATGGTCAAAACTCAACATAATTCTGTTATAAAGTGTTTTCGTTGTGATTTAGGTGGTGAATATACCTCTAATAAATTTTCTGAATTACTTGCTTATGATGGCACTCGCCACCAAACATCTTGTACTGATACTCCTCAACAAAATGGAGTTGCTGAAAGGAAACATCGTCACATTATAGAGACTGCTCGTTCCCTTTTGTTGTCCGCTTCAGTTCCTAGTGAGTTTTGGGGAGAAGCAGTTCTTACTGCTGTTCATGCTATTAATAGAATTCCATCCTCTATCATATCAGGTTTGTCTCCCTTTGAAAAATTATATGCTTCTACCCCTGATTACTATTCTTTGAAAGTTTTTGGTTCTACTTGTTTTGTTCTTCGCCCTCAAGTAGAGCGCAGTAAGTTGTCTTCTCGTTCAGCCATGTGTGTTTTTCTTGGTTATGGGGATGGTCAAAAGGGTTATCGTTGTTATGATCCTCATGCAAGAAAACTTTATGTATCTCGTAATGTTGTTTTTCTTGAGCACATTCCTTTTTACTCTGTTTCCTCTGATTCGCAGATTACTAAGAGTTCTGAACTAACCCATATTGATCCGTTTGGTCCTAATGATAGCGCTTCTAGTGATTGTACTATTGAGAATTGCAGGACAAATACTACTACTCCACATGATGACATCCCTCTTGTCCCCCCGGCTGTCCAACCACCTCCTGCGATTGTTGATCCTCCTCGTTACCCTTCTCGTCAACGTAAGTCTACTCAGTTACCTGATTTTGTCTATTCAACTTACTCAGCTTCGTTTGCTTCTTTCTTAACCTCTATTCACAGTTTGTCTGAGCCCTCTTCCTATAAAGAGGCTGTTCTTGATCCTCTTTGGCAGCAGGCTATGGCAGAAGAACTATCTGCATTGCACAAAACCAACACTTGGGAATTAGTACCTCTTCCTCCTGGAAAACGTGCTATTGGGTCTCGTTGGGTATACAAGATCAAAACTAAGTCTGATGGGTCAGTTGAGCGCTACAAAGCACGTCTTGTTGCTAAGGGTTTCTCTCAACAATATGGTATGGATTATGAAGAAACTTTTGCTCCTGTAGCCAAGATGACCACTATTCGTACTCTTATTGCAGTTGCATCTATTCGTCAATGGCATATTTCCCAAATGGATGTCAAAAATGCCTTTTTAAATGGTGAGCTTCATGAAGAAGTCTATATGGTCCCTCCACAAGGAGTTTCTCATGATCCAGGGGAAGTATGTAAGTTAAAAAAGGCTCTATATGGTCTTAAACAAGCTCCTCGAGCTTGGTTTGAGAAATTCTCTACTGTGATCACTTCTCTTGGTTTTCGCTCTAGTGAACATGATTCTGCATTGTTTATAAGGTCCACCACTCATGGTCGCATTATACTTTCTCTATATGTTGATGATATGATTATTACAGGTGATGATGTTAGTGGAATTAATGAGTTGAAATTGCAGTTAGCCAAACAGTTTGAGATGAAGGACTTGGGAACTCTTCGCTATTTCTTGGGGATTGAAGTTGCCTACTCTCCTAGAGGCTACCTTCTTTCTCAATCCAAGTACATTGCCAACATTCTTGATCAGGCTCGTCTTTCTGATACTAGAGCAGCAGATACTCCTCTTGAGTTGAATGTAAAATATGCTCCCTCGGATGGTGTTCCTTTACCAGATTCCACTTTGTATCGTACTTTGGTTGGCAGCTTAGTGTATCTTACGATTACCAGACCTGACATTGCTTATGCTGTTCATGTTGTTAGTCAGTTTGTTGTCTCCCCCACTACAGTACATTGGGCAGCAGTTCTTCGGATTCTTCGTTATCTTCGAGGAACTCAATTTCAAAGTCTTCTCTTTCCATCGTCATCCTCATTGAAGTTACGAGCTTATTCTGATGCTGATTGGGCTGGTGATACCACTGATCGTAAATCCACCACAGGGTTTTGTATCTTTCTTGGAGACTCTCTTATTTCTTGGAAGAGTAAGAAACAAGACATTGTCTCTCGCTCTTCTACAGAAGCTGAATATCGTGCTATGGCATCCACTCTGAAATAATTTGGTTGCGTTGGCTTTTGTCTGATATGGGTATCTCTCTTGCTGAGCCAACTCCGATGCACTGTGATAACAATAGTGCTATTCAAATTGCTCACAACTCGGTCTTTCATGAACGCACCAAACACATTGAGATTGATTGTCATTTTACTCGTCATCATCTTCAGCATGGAACTATTACTCTACCATTTGTCCCTTCTTCTTTATAGATTGCTGATTTGTTCACAAAGATGCATTCCATTAAACGTTTCCGTTTTTTAGTTGACAAACTCTCGATGCTCCATGTTAATGCATCGTGAGTTTGAGGGGAGATATTAGATAATATTATTATATATTAGTAGTAAGGGTATTTTAGATATTTTCTATTTTCCTCTATATATACTCATTGTAACCCTATTAACTTCAGTTTTGGTTTATTATATCATATGAAACCCTAGAGTGGTTGTTTTCTCTTCTTCCTCTTTCTTCCTCTTTTCATTGTTAACATAGAGATCTAAATTAAGGCATTGCCTTACCATCTTGGGCCTTAGGTCAGCCCTGCCAACAAGATATCATAAGACAATAATTTTAGAATAAAGACATGAAGTCTCAATTTAAAACGACTTTACGATGACATCTCAATTTACTTATCCTATTTTAATATTATGACAAGAAAAAATATATAATTTTTATTGAGTATAATTGTAAAATTAATTTTATTGATAATGCATAACTATTAAACTTAGATAATTTACTCGTTTATTCTTATAAAATAAAATTTAAAATATAAAAATCAAAATCTAGCGAATCTAAAAAAACGAAAATAATAATTTGACATAAAATTTTAAAAATATATAAATATTTATAATAAATTTGAAAAATATGTATTATGTTTCTTTTTATGACAAAAATATGATTGTATTACCACAAGGGTCATTTTTTTATTATATATAATATAAAATTAAAATTTTATGGAAATTAGAATATTTAAGTTATAATTATTATTTAAAATATAATAGAGTTGTTTAGCTACCATATACCTTTTTGTCTAAAGTTTGAAATTATTTATTTAGTAGCATCGGTGAATTTTTTTATTAAATTATATATATTTATTTAGCTTACCAAACATATATAATAGAGTTGTTTAGTTATACCATATACCTTTTTATTCTAAAGTTTGAAATTATTTATTTAGTAGCATTGGTGGACTTTTTTATTACATTATATAAATTTATTTTATTTTTTTAATTAATTATTTTTAGTATTTTTTTTAACTTAAAAAGTTTAAAAACATTACATGTTATAAGAGTAATTTTTTTAAATTTAAATATGATATATATTTTATTATATTTGTTTCAAGTATGAATCAAACGCATGATAAAATAGCAATGTTTGTTGCATGCACTTACATACTATCCTTTGATCTCAGCCAACCTCTATAAGCTAGAATTTATGAGATATTAAATTTGTGCGGCAAAGAATATTATAGGTACAAAGTACCTTTAGCATTATGAAATAAATTAAAATCAAACTATAACTATAAATAAAGAAGTTACGTTAACACTAATTGTTTTATAGGAAGCAAGACAAATTTTATTGACAAACGCATTTAAATCTTTGTTGGCCCCACAATAAAAATGGGTAACTAATATTGAATAATGACTTGTGATTATTTGTGATTATGTGTTTATCCTTCTTGGAGGTGAATATCTGTGAATGCATCATTAATGTGATATGTGATATTTTTTGTTGATGTTAATTCGTGTTTATATGATGTTCTATGAGTATATGATTTATAATGAGTGACAATTTTTCTGAATGTGATTACATGATGATGTGATGAAAATGATGTAATTTTAATTGATTTATTATATGACATAATATTTAGACACAAACTTTTGGACACAATAAATAAATTAAATAATATGACTAAATTATGTTTTAAATTTTATTTTTCATATATGTGTCCAAATATTATATCATATAAGACTTGGTTGAAAATCAGATAGAGTTGTCCATATCGAAGTGGACTTAAGGAGCACAACAAGAAGGCATTGCTTGCAGTTACAGTGACATTATTTGTTTGTTTTTAGTCTTCTATGCATTGGAATCATAACTCGAGGCCCCTCAAAAAGAGAAATATAATTAAACATTTTCATCAAAATTGATAGTAAAATCAAAAAGAAGAAAAATACAAAATTTCCCTTCTAGTGTACGCACCTAATATGTAAATTTATATTTGAATTTGCAAATGTGAGTGAAATTAATCTATGAAATTGGTGAATTAATAAATATATATTTAAAATTATTAAATATCAATCGAAATAGTTTATACGTAAATTTTTGTCGTTAAATATTTTGATTTGATAAAGTAATTGAATATGTAATTTATTTACGTTGATCTCACATCAATGACAAATTTACCGATAAAATTTTATTATCTCAAAAAAATAAAATATGAGTAATTATAATTGTGCATGAACTATTATGGACAAGTTAGTTTAAGAAAGATTTAAATTTCATCAAAAAATTAGTATACATTATAATAAAATTGATAAAAAATTAACATAAATAAGTCAAATATTCAATTAACATATTATGTCATAATCTCTAACGATCAAAATTTAAATTACTATTTTACAATTTCAAAAATATATTTATTAATTTATAAAATTCAAAAATTAATTTAACTGTCTATAATTTAAATGATCAATTTTTTAATTTTATTTTTCTAATAAAACCTTCATAATTCACATGCACACACCCCCAACCCCAAAAGCAAACAAATAAGAAAAAAAAATTAAGAACAAAAGTGCTGCAACTAGAAAACACAACAACTTCCATTAAAAACCAAGCAAAAGGAAGAAAAGTAGAAGCATATCCCATGCGTTTTCCAAATTAAAATGGCAATGAAGACAGTTACAAAGATGTAATAATAATATTTATATAACAAAAAGTAGAGATGGCAGCATGAGTGTGACATAACTAGAAAGTGAATGGCCATGCCTTAAAAGTAAGTAGTACTATTAACCTTATCTTCAAGTAATGGTTATGTGTGTGATTTTGTAGAAAATGTGTTATGTAGTTTATTCGAAATAATGATTAATTTTAATGTGATATCAAATATGTGTTATGTAGAATTTTTACAAAATCATAATGTTATTTACCTATTTTAATTTAAACAAATTCATCATCAATACTAATGTGATATATTTATATTTATATAATTTTTTTTTTACCAATATATTATTTTTTAATTTTTCCACTTACTATCTTTCCTTTTCAATTTTCTCTTACATTGCTCACATCCTATTGAAGTGGTGTGATACTCTAAACCCTAAATAGTATTTATGTTTGATCTCTTGCTAAAACAATTATCAACTTTACTTTTTAAGAAGGAAATATACTTTTTTTTAATATTGTTGAATTAATGTCATCCAAAATTACAAGAAATATAGTATTTTTAAAGTTGAAAAGTGACATTCAATTTTAAGTAAAAATTTGATTTTAAGAAGAAAAAAACATCCAACCACTTCCAATTCAATTCCAATCAAATTTATAAAATAAAGCTTAATTAAAATCACCAAAATATTAGTTAACAAATATTAATGTAAGTTCCAAAAAATATTTGTGGATGGATCCAATTTATGAGAGATAGTGAGTGAGATAGAGAAGGACATAGACATAGAGGATCCAACCCTAACACTCAAACCAAGTAGTTCTGCCAATACAAAATTTTCAACAACAAATTGTATACATGACATAGGACTAATTTTAAAATAAATTTGATACCATATAAAACAAAGTTGGGGAGACATAAATAAAATAATACCAAATGACATTGAGATGCATTATTTGGATTAAAAATATTTTTAATTTTTTTAAGCAACGTGTTTATAATTTAAGTGTCCAACTAACATGCATGTAGGGACTAGTATTTTGTTTTAAGTGTTCATATTTTTCTATTACCTATCTTAATTTGATGTGTGTAAAGTCTTAATTTGGAGGTTGTAAAGTGAGTGTAATTTCACAAATATCTTTTAGATGTTGAAAAAACCACATTGTCTTAAATTATAAATTGACTTAAAAGAGATACAAAATTTACAACGGATTATCTGGACATGTTCCAAACCTTTAATAAGTTTTTCACAAAGAATTGAAATTTTGAACAAGTCATGAAATCATAATAATTTTAGACATAACAATTGCAAAAACTATTAAATATAAAAATTCTTTTTAAATTTTTTCGATCATAACAACTACTATACCATATAGTAGCTTAAAATCAAACTAGTATTGATTATCCATAATTTAATTATTTAAGCATTTTGATCATAATTTGGTCTTAGCTCAAACTATTTAAAATAGTTGAACTACTTCTCAAATGTCTAGTTAATTCAATGTCTAGTTTAATTTTAAAAATATAAAATATAGAAATATAAAAATATAAAAATAATTATTTTAATTATTGAAAGTGTAGAATATGTCTATATATTCTCTAACTCAATTAAAAATTTAAATTAACTTTTAAATCATCAAAATATTTTAAAAAATATATAATTTGTTATTATAAAAATATTTAAAAATACATTTTTCTATTAAGATAATTCATATTATCGTAACATCATAAACTAAATTAATCGATATTTTAATAATTCTAAAAATAATTTAAATTTTTAACTGAATCCAGTTATGACATAATAACACTTACGAGATTAAGGAGTAAAACTACGATTAATCCACAAGAAAAATGTGAATGAAATAAATAATATTAATATTTTAATAACCACAACTAATAATATATTATTCACAAACTAATTACCACAACACATAAATAAATAAAAACAAAAAACAAAAAACAAAAGCTTTTACATCTAACTAAGAAGACACAATGATGGAAAAAATTCACCAAGAAGGAGAAGTAGAAGGAGAATCAGAAGATGAAGAAGTTAAACCATTAACACTACGTGAAATAGAATCACTTAATGATCTAGAATCTCTTAAAGAAACAGAACAAGCTTCTGTAGTTAGCTTCTTCATTGGAGTCAAAGGAGGTGTATAACAAACTTCAACTTCAACTTGAATTTCAGCTTCAACATCATCACAAGAAGAATCACTTTTTTCTAAATGAGAAGGTGAAGAATGAGGTGTTTCAAATGGTGTATTAACCCCACTTTCATTTTTCTCTTCATTTTCATATATGGGATTGGAAATATAAACAAGATTCAATTTTTCACTACCAACACAAGAAGATTCATCAAGACATGATGAAATTTCATCACTTTTAATTTGATGGGTTGTTGTGTTCTTTTGTTGTTGTGGTGGAGCTCTTGATAAAAAGGGTGACATTGATAATTTTGGTGATGAAATTTCTTCTAGTGTTTGGATATGAATAACTTGATGATGATGAAGTTTGTTATTAATATTATTTTGTTGTTGTTTAGAAGAAATGTTTTTTTCTATGGAAGGAAAAAGAAAGTTTCTTGGAGCTTGAAACACACCTTGTGAATAAATGTTAGTATTAAAGTTTTGTGGTGATGGAGAATTTGGTGAATGTGAAGGAGAAACATTATTAGGTACTATTGTTGTTGTTGATGTGTTTTTGTTTTTGTTTTTGTGTTTGTGGCGTTGAAGTAAAAGAGAACAATAGAGTTCAGCTAGAAGAACAAGAATAAGGGCTATGACAAAACCAAGAGTTACAACCATTACTAAGGTTGCTCCAACGATGACTTTGGATGTGTCTTTCATTTTTTTAGGATGTTGGAACTATGTTTGTTTTTTTTTTTTGCTTTTGTTTCTTTTTTGGACTAATTATGGAACAATGTGAGGAGGGAAAGTGGAAAGTGTAATAATATATTATAGGGAAGGGTTTTTTCTTTGGCGGGAAAATGTGAAAAGGAAGGGGAATCTTGTAAAGGGTTTTGAGGGGTCCTAGGGAAGGGTAAAAGCTTTTGTTTCTGAACTTTGTTAGGACTTCTTGGGAGTTCTGATCTTGGTCAGATTTATCTTTAGTCAATTTACTAGTTTTATTTTAATATATAAAAAATCAACAATTTGATGGTTTTTTTTACCCTTATGTTTTATAACTCACTAGATACCTTCTTATTATAGAATCTATAGCACATTTTAGAAATATTGAAAAAAATAAGTGTAATAATAAATGTTAACATAATATTTTATTTTTACATATTTATTTTTATAACTATTGTTATTATATAAAAGAGAAAAAAGGTAAATTTTTTTATGGTAAATTAATTAGAGTATTTTTATAAAAAAATCATTAATAAAGATTATTTTGTGAAATGTTTTATATTAAAAAAATATTATTAATTATAGTGGATTAATAACTATTTTATGATTGTGTCTAAGAGATTAATGAGATTAAATTTGTTCAACTAAAAAAATGAAAAAGAATAAAATAAAGTGAAAAATGGTCTTATAATTAAAAATGGAGGGAGTAGTTTGTATATTATGTGTTTTTGTCAATCTTATAACAATACTACTAGTTTATAGTGCATAAACTCGTATGACCAAAATAAATACGTTTGATAGTAGTCATTTTTTTATGAACTCATGATGTTTTTAAAAATATTATTTCAAATAAATTTGATTTATATAACATTTATATTTCTTTTTCATTTTTACTCTCATTGTACTAATTGAAAAATATTAAATATTACTTAAAATTAATTTTATTTATTTTATTCTTAGGCACTAATTTTATGAAATAATTCAAATTTAATAAACTAATTTATCCACTGTTAACAATTAACTAACCTATCCTATATTCACTGTAAAATCATCCTCTATCAACTAGTTACTTTTCTACAAAAGTAGCCTAAATCCATAGCACATCACCGGATATTTCCTAGTTTTATTTTATTTTTATTTTATTTTTATTTTCTCTCTTTTTTTGTTGTCTTTTTAGTAAGAGAATAATTTTGAGGTTTTTTTGTTTGTATATCTTTTTTTTTTTTCAAATATATCAAATTGCTACACTTTGAAAAAATAATACTAAACTGTTCTACTTTTTGACACTAATAGATCATCGCATGTCCACCCAGCGACTTCCCGAATGCTTTTCTTTTTTCAATTCAATAGAAGGTCGCATCCCCAAGATGCGACCATGTATTAGGTGCCAAATTTTTTTTTCCCACGTTTTTTGCAATTACAAAATTATTTATTTAATAAAACAAAAATAAAATAAAATAAAATAAAATTATATTAATAATAATAATAAAATAAATTCAATAAATTACATTAAATTAAAGAAAAAATACATCAAATTCAAATTTTATTATTATTTTTATTAATTTTTATTTATTAAATTCAAAAAATAAGAAGAAGTTGTTATATTATAACACCTCATTTGTTTTGGCACATCTAATATAACACGTCATTTGTTTTGACACATGTTAGGATTTTAATATGTTGCTCATAGATCAGTAGTCATTTAACATATATATAAAAAAAAAAGATATATATAAAAAAATTCATTGGATGTAGATACTAACATGTGGTAAATTGGCACACTAATTTATCTCCAAAATATTAGGGATACGTTTTTTGTTTTTGGCACATTCAATAGTCGATGTATTTATTTTTTGCTAATTTAATATATTTTATTTTATTAATAGTATTTTAATTTTTTTTGGATATGCCAAAACAAATGACGTTTGTAATAGATGTGCCAAAATGAACGAGGTGTTATAATATAACAACTTCCTATTTTTTTTAATCTAATAAATAAAAAATAATAATAAAATCTGAATTTGATGTATTTTTTGTTCAATATGTGGTATTTTTTCTTTAATTTAATGTAATTTATTTGTTCAATTTAATTAACTTTTTTATTAATATATTTTATTTGATTATTATTATTATTATTAATACAATTTTATTTTATTTTATTTTTGTTTTATTAAATAAATGATTTTGTAATTGTAAAAAACGTAAAAAAAAAGTTTTGACACCTTATGCATGGTCGCATCATAGAGATGCGACCTTCTATTGAATTGAAAAAAGAAAAGCCTTCAAGAAGTCGCTAGGTGAGCATGCGATGATCTATTAATGCCAACAAGTAGGATAATTTGGTATTATTTGTTCAAAGTGTGGCAATTTGGTATATTTGAAAAAAAAAGAGATATACAAATAAAAAACCCTAATTTTGAAGATTATCATACTAGGGTATTGATTTTCCTAGAAGAATAACAAAATGCTAGGTTTATGGTATGAGTTGAAGCATGGAAGTGTGTTAAGAGGAAGATCCAATATTATTTTGGTGTCTATATAAAAAAAATGTCAGGTTTTGCGTTCTGTACTGTATGTGTCAATCATTTCAAAATTAATTTCACTGTTTATTTTTTTATTCCAAAAATACATTCACTGTTTTTCAGGTAAAGAAAACCACTGCAACTTTGGTAACACTTGTGTGATTAACTTAAGGAAATTCGTGTTTGGAGGTTTGGTCTTAGGAAATAGATAAACAATAACATCAACAAGATACCAACATATTTCAAGTCTCACCTCAACACGTAGAAAATTGAAATAGTGTCAATTTCTGTAACGAACACTTTACAATCATAGAAGGTAAAAAAAATGAATTGATGTTGTGCATTGCCACCATTAGTAAGAATGGTGACTGAACAATTGCACACACCAACACAGGTACAACCATGGCTGATTGATAATAATACAGCTCTGGAGTAGTCAACAATTTGTAATCAAGCATCACTGCGAAATCACACAATCATGCTGGTAAAAGAAGAGTATTTATTCATCATATACGATATGCTATTTCTATCCCTTATGAACCTCTCAAAGTCGCAAGCCTAGCAGCTAAATCATCATAATCGGGTAACTTGGGATGCACATGTCGAGCTTCATTTGATCTATCAGGCTGAAACGAAGCGGCACGGGTAAATACTTTTTTAACTTCCACCTCTTGTGATTGTTCATGAGGAAGGGAAACTGATCGAGGTGCATGAGGGACCGCCTGTGGTGTCTCATTAGGTCCATCATCCATTTTGTGTGCATGGCGACTTTTAGACCTTCTTGCTTTCTCAGGCACAGTGGTGGTTGGCTTTTTGCTATAATGGATTAGTAATCTATCTATAACTCTTTCCTCTTCATCTTTTTTATGTTTCTCATCATCAAACAGAATTTGTAGGCCACGTTTTGATTCATCTGGTCCCTTGCTCCTTGATTTTCTCGCAACTTCAGCATCTTCCTTACTGGCATCATTGTGTGTAGACCGTGATTTCGAGTGCTTCCGCCTCATAGATTTTGGTTTTAATACAGGGACTTCTTCAGCATCTTCACGAGCAGGGGTTACTTTCTCATAAACTTGTTTACTCGCTCGTGGATCTCTAGTGGTCTGCAAATCCCGTTCAGAATTATCGAAGCCAGGGGGTACTTTCTCATAAACTTGTTTACTCGCTCGTGGATCTCTAGTGGCCTGCAAATCCCGTTCAGAGTTATCCAAACCAGGGGGTACTTTCTCATAAATTTGTTTACTTGCTCGTGGATCTCTAGTGGCCTGCAAATCCCATTCAGAGTTATCCAAACCGAATCGGGTTCTCTCTGTCTTAGAATCAGCATCCGGCTTTTGATGTATTGATGGATTGGTAGTGATGCCATCATTGTCAATATGTGAAGATGCTAATTCAGTTCTCTGTGTGCTGTTCTTTAGTTTAGAATTAGGTTTTACATAAGGTGGTGGAATGGCATTACTGTAGTAGGGCTTTACCCTAGGAGTTTCATGAACTTTTCTCTGAGAGTTATCAAGATCAGGTAGGCCATCGTGATTAACAGCAAATGGCTCGTTCACAGTGTTCTTTGAACGAAATCCTGCATGACTTGGAGACTTTCTAGCACTTGCTGTGTCCTGGCTTTCTCTCACATGGGTGGCATTCCCCCATCTATCATGTATATTCGAACCATCTTCGAATTGTGGAACTCTCTTATCCTGAGAAGAACATCCTATTGGTTTTAGCATACTACCCTCCTTCCAGTTCGGAGAAGTAAACTTATCTCTTCCTGGTAATAGATTGTCACGGCTATCTTTTGGCAGGCTGACTTCATCATACCTACTTAATGGCTTCAATCCATGTTCAGGGAGCTTGGATTTGGGATTGACACAATTTTCATCTCCCTTTGAGATAGCAGCTTCCTTGCCATTCCGAAATTTGTGCCCATCTTTAGAATAGTCAGGACTTTTCTCAAACAAGATCTCATCCTTGCCTTGTGATGATTTGTTATAACCAACAGAATGGTCAGATTTATAAGTATTATGGCCCTGCACAAGCATATGTATTTCATTGGTATTTACACAAACATATGTATTTTACTGGTATATGCTTAAACATATAAGTAAATATTTAAATGGTTTCCCAACTGGAAAATAAAAACCACCATAACGAAAGTAATTATGTAGATAATAGAGAAAAAGGTTAACTATATTAAGAATTAGAAAAAATTTAAATTTGACAAATAAAACTAATTAAAAAACGTAAAAAAAAAAAAAAGCATAGGACAACACCTGTGCGAAAGCGGAGGATTTTGACATCCTCAGTTCAAAAGCTTTGGAGTCCCACTTTATTGAAAACTCTGAAGAAATATCCTGCATCAAGCGAACCTTCTTCTCCAAGGTAAAAGACTTTGGATTTACATTTGCAGCAAACTGATAATTAGCAATTTAATGAGTCAGTTCAGGAATAAATCATAAATATGTAAAATTGTATTGATATAAAAAAACTGAGAGAGACCTCTTTATTGACATAACATTCTAAGGAATTTCCGTATCTCTCCTGAAATATTTGCCGAAGCTCACGTAACTCTGGTAGATCAGAAAATCTTGCAGCAGAAAACATCAGAGATGATATAGCCTCCCTGCACTCCTCAGGGCATCCACTGTAAAAGAAATACATATGGTAATTATCATCAAGCATACGACAGCCCTTCAGTAAATTTTGTGCTACCTACGAAATGAATAATTCTTGACCTTACGTTCACTTTTCTGTACTTCACATGCGTGCCATCAAGCACTAGTCTTATAATTTTTGGATGAAAATCATCAGTTATAAACTTATAATTAGAAACAGAGTCTACACAGATAAATTCAATTGTGCAACCTTGAGCGTTGAAAACATACAAGAAGACCTACTTGCTCAAAGCTATATCCAGCAGTGCACTGTATCATGTAGAAGGTGGTTTTTTTAACTCAAAAGAGGGGGCTTTTAATACTTCTAAACAATACATTGATTACTTACTTTCATGCTTCAAAATTTTAAACCTAAAAATACAATCTACTTTCCTGCCTGAGCAATTTTATAGACAAATCAAGCCTGAGAGGTTGCTTTTATCAATTATCAGCCATGACTCAAATGAAAAAGTAAAAAACACTCCTGAGAAATAAAAAATTTACTTCAAAATCTAAAGCATAAACCATTAAAATAGACTTATACCTCAGTTTCTGCAGCACAGACAGGTGCTTCAAGACAAACTCACAGGCCCACTCAACAAAATCATAACAAGATGTCAATGTCAACTCAGCAATGAGTCCTTCAGCCTGTATAACAATCACATAAGCGAAACAAAAGCTAAATTTAAGAAAATAGTCCATTGCAAACACAATTTAAACTCTCATCAGCTCTAACTTCTAAGGTCCCTATCAATTCAAAAAGAACAACTACACTAAATAAGATATTCATATTTCCCATACATTAAACAGAAAAAACAGTGGAAAAAAAAACAGTTCTCATCTCACTCGAATTCCATTCCATATCTAATCTCTATAGCACCGACACTTCTAATCAAATATGTGTCCCAATGTCGACACGTGTCAGTGTCTAACACCAAAATATTGATTACATTCAATTAGTTTAATTTTTTCAAATTATTTTCGGTGTTGACGTGTCAATATTCGTGCTTTATAGTTTCTAACTATAAACCGAATAAACAAAGTCTCAAATCGCAAAAATATAATCAGAATTCAGAATCCATTCTACATTCGTTGACTACTAGTAGAATCATGCAAGACCAAAACTCCGCATGCAAATTTCACAGTAAAAAAGTATTTAATCGCAGATCGATCCGGTAAATAATCTCATATAACTGAATCCATAAATAGCAAAAAATAAATAAATAAACAATAAGAAGCAATTACTCTTCCATAAGCATTAACATCTAAACCATTCGCCAATAGATCAACGATATCTTGCTTAAGAAACTTCTCCGTCGCTTTCCTCTTCCTTCTTATCACATCGATCCGATTCTTCGTCAATTTAATCAACGATTTACTGAAAAAAAACAAAAAACAAAAAAAATCAAAAACAGAGAAAACCGCATCATAACTACATTCTCAAACTCGTTCAATTTTTTTTCATCATAAAATAAATTAATCAAGCAAAAGAGCATAGAACTAAAGAAATTGAAATACTGAACCATTTCGCGGCGAATCCTCGACCGAGCAAACCGTCTAACATGCTTGAAGATCTGTGCACGTGTTAAACTCGGTTACTCGACTCAGTGAACGATTCAACTCGGAAACTCAGAATTGAAGATTCGTCACGTTCGTTTTTCGCTTTCGATTCAGAAGAGTAATAATAGCACAGAGTTCAATGTAGTGGAAGTCGAAGAACTCGGAACGAAAGGAAGAAGAATCATTACTGAAATGACTAGAATGACCTTATTTTTTTAATCAAGGTTGAGTCAATGGCTAAAATGCCCTTCCAATTTTGCATATCAACCATGTTAAAGTTGCAGGTATATGGGTTATGTTCTG
>NC_021167.2:27251915-27263634 GCF_000331145.2 Cicer arietinum
GAGTGTATTAATATGAGGTAAATAGAATTATAACCGCTCGATTTAATGACCTTTTGAATTTGGAAAAGTGATGGACGGTAAAGATTTAAAGTAATGGGATTAGTGACAATACTTGTGCTGAGTTGGATTGCATTAACGGTCACGTTTAATTCGTGATGTTGTGGGTTCTAACTTCTAACCGCCGTCATAACGGTTTGAACATGAACAGAGACATCGTGCACACGAATAAAAGTTATTTTTTTGTAAGAACTTAATTTTCTGACACCAATAGACAAAATAGCTGAATGTATTTGTTTCCGATAATGTTTGAATTAAATTCAGTCTTTTGGAATGTTTTGGTAGAGTACACCATTAGACAAAATAGCATAATTTTTAAATATTTGTCTTTTTCGTTTAGTTTTTAATATGTGATGTCACATTTTGATACATACGTATAACTTGTAATTTGTTATGGTATTTTAAGAATCAAGACAAATTGAGGTGAAATATTTACTTGATCAATGATGTGATTAATTTACTCATAAGATCATAACAAAGTAAATAATTTCCACAATAAATAAATAGTCATTGTATTTTTACTAGCTAATTGTCACGGTTCCATATACTACTTTTACTTGATCGATCACCCACCAATTTTAACTTTCATGGGAAAAAATTAATTACAAATTCATATCTGAAATTAACTATGAATTGAATTTAAGTTTGATGAATAACATCAAATCATATAATAAAAAATATGTTTCATGGACATCGAATCCTCAACTAACCAAATGTTGTTGGATACATCTTTTAAGATAGATTGAAAAACAAAAGACTTTTAAATGCGTTTATAACTTCTTTTATCAAATTTTGTAGTGATTATGTGACCTTTATATACAAAGAAAATAGTAACATTTGGTAATTGATGACAAAAAATTGATGAATAGGCTAAGGTCTATTTAGCAAAGTAAAAAAAACAAGCTTCAGAAAGCTTATTGTACTCCGGTTCCTCCCTCCACCCAATGTTAATATATACTTTTGTATTATGTACATATATTAATATTATTATTTATCAAAAATTATTTATATTAATGATATTATATATTATCTATATAATATCGGCAATTTATATTAAAAATGTTTTTAGTGTTTGATACCGATATATGTAATTATATTTAATTATTTTATATATTTTTATATTATTATTAATATTTATGTGTCAATATTTCATAATATATTTTTTAATTTATTGTTAAATTTTCTTTAATAAAGTTATCTTTGACGTAAATTTTTTTTTTTTTAGAAAACATAAAAGAATATGAGAGAGAAGAATAAAGATGTATAGTATTAATGGTAAATAGTCGAAAATACAAATGATAAAAGTTCACTTTGCATCAAATAACTACATTCAATATATAAATAACCAACTATGTACCAAATCACTACATTCAATATATAAATAACCAATCTATAAATTTATTTTCTTTTTATTTTTATAATAATTCAAATTAAAAACTCGTTGTATCCAAATAATAAAACTCCTTCTTGTACTTGTGAGATAGAATTTTTAAGAATTTTATTTTTATTTTTAGATATTTTTTACTCAAGAATTTAATTTTATTAAACTTGCGTTTTAATTATTTACCAAAATAAAAACTACTATTCAATCATTGTTTTTTGTTAATAAAAATGAATCTGAAAAACTTTTGCATTTCCAAACAATCCTTTGAAAAATAATTTTCAAAATTAAATATAGAACTTGTAAAAATCAAATTTTGAATATCATAATTCAAACTAGCCACACCCACTGTTTTATTACAATAAATAAATTAATAAAATTGTTTATCATAGTCAATTTTAAATTAATAATGCTTAAATAAAAAAAATGTTGTTAAATTATATAAACTCGAAATAATATTTTCAATAGTTAAGTTACAATGATTAAAATTTTAAATTTGTGAAATTTAAGCCAATAAAATATTACAATAATAAGAAATGTAATTTGAAAGTTACAATAATATTACAATAAACAATAAAAATGCAGGTTTGATAAAAATAAAATCCTTGAGTAAAAAATATGTAAAAATAAAAATAATATCTTTATTATGGAGTTTTTAATTCGAGATATTACAAAAATAAAAAGGAAATAAATTTAGAGATATTATAGCATATAGTATCTAATAGTTATCGGGTGGATACAATTACATAACATCTTTATTGAATAATTTAATCTTATGCATTAATTAAATCTAATGATTATTATTAATAGTTATCGTTTCTAATAATAACTATCAGTTCTCATTTTATACGCTCCCTATATACATATATTTGCCAAAATTATTACATATATTTTAATGATAGAATACTTTTTATTTATTTAATACCTACCGGAAAATACAAAAGTGAAGCTTAAAAGATCTTTTATAAAATTATCTTAAAATATTGCTCATTAATAAAGAGACTTGCAAATCATATCTAATTATATATAGGATTTTCAACATTTAGTCAACGACAAAAATCACAAGGGGAGGACAACAAAAATAACCGATAAATTCAAAATTAATTTCCAATATTATTTTCTTTCTCCATATGCTTTCCTATGGAAGGAAAAAACATACCTCATCCTAATTAAGTTTACAATTGCATATATATCTTTGATCTCAACAACTGAAATTAAAAAAAAAAATGAAGACACCACTCTCAACTTAGTTTAACAAACCTACTAAATGGAGATTAAAAATTATTAAAATATTGTACCAATTAGTTCACAAAAAACAACTCATTAAGCTAATGAGAAAATGAAAGAGGTAGTTTTCTTGATGGAGCAACTCGTGTCGAACCATTCTCAATAGAACAACATTGTGAGGCAAAAGACCACTATAGTATAGCAAAGTTGGGATTGAAGTAGTAGGTTCACCAATTAACGTTGTTAGAAACCTAAGCATTGACCTAAACATCAAAGTTGTAAGAGCCTACAACAACAACAAACACATTAAAAAAAATAATAAAAGAAGTTATTACCTAAAAATTAAGAAAGCTTATTTGCATTGGTAAACAAACATCTAAAAGGAATTGAATAAGAAAATTTGAGAAAAGAAAAAGATGTATACATACCATGATTATTTTTAATTATGAGTAGTTATAAGCTGATTGAGATTTGATAAGGTTTCTAGATGGAGTCACATTTGGATTGAAGGATATAAGGTTAAATTTAGTGGTTATTTCACAAAGTCTAAGCTAGCTAATTGAACCAATAGATATGGCGGATATTCAAACCAACCCGTCAAGTTATGGGAAGTGGAAGAAATTTATGTACACATATAAAGTTAGGTGCTCCAATAATGTTGTGTGCCACAAAGTTGAGTGGTGCTTAGAATTAGTGTAATTTTTCTTGGATAGATTCATGTGATTATTGTAATACGTTGTTGTTATTTTTTTTTAAAAAAAAGTTATTTTTGATTTATTTGATGTTAGTAATTTTTTTAGTTGATAAATGATATAGTAAAGAAACTCGCATATTATTACAAATTTTTTTGTTGGAACTTTCGTAGAGACAATTTAAATTATATTTTATATAAAATCTAAATAATTAATTACAAATAATTAATTTTTTTAATAACTGTAAAAATAGTTTTTTCTTTTTATAATAGTGACAAGAATAAATATTTTATTAATAGTTTAATAAAGATAAAAAAAAAATAAAACACTATAAAGTATGAATTTAAACACTAATTTAATTAACTTATAAAAGAAACTATAAATTTATAAAAAAACACTATATATAAAAACTGAGGACAATTAAATGTTATTAAACATGATAAACAATTATTACAAAAATAACAAGAATCTTTGTCACCTAAGTTTTGCAAGAGAGGGATCTGAACAATCAGCTAGAATATGAATAGATAAAGAATGATGAAACTAGACATAGGTGAGGAAATTAAGTGCACTATCATTATCATTTAATGACTAAGAAGATAAACTAAAGACTAAACAAATACGTGGACCTGTCTTCTAACTAAAGTAGAAAAAATAAAATCAATGTTAGTAACATTTAGCATTCACTGAAACAATGTGTGTACCATTCAAATTTGATTTTCATTATTAATATAATATTAAATAATATAATGACTTGGTTGTAAGAAGGGTTACCTTCTTAGTGGGATTAGTATTATACTTGCAAAAACTGATAAAAAAAATATAAATTTTATTTACATATTAATGAATAATAATTGATTAATAGTTATATATAAAAGTCTTTATAAATATTGTTAACTTACATAATATAAATATTACTAATTATTTAATTATTATGCAAATTTATTTGAATAAAGTAATACCGATAACTAAGTACATTTTTTTGTACATTTTGTTGTTGTTGAGTGGACTAATATATAACTGCATCCATAACAAGTAATAAACATGGATTACTATAATAAGGAACTAATATTTGTTTATAGGATATTATAATAATATTAATAAATATCCTTCGTTTGGAAGGAAGTAACACTACTAGAAATTAAAGTTTTATTTGTGAATTTTTCTGCGGCTTTAAGTAATATGTAGAAAACACATTTACTTTATGAATTTATAAATTAATCTTTTGATAAATTCATAACATGAAACTAAATATAACAAATTACTTTATAAACTATAAATGATTAAAATTTATATTATTTTTATTTAAACTAATTAATTTTGTCAATTACATTCTTTCAAGGTCTTATTGTGAGTTTTTGGTCATATCTTGATGATTGTGATTTATTTATTCAATTTAAAGAGACAACTATGCTGAAATATATTTTCAAATAAATTCATTAATTTTACGATTATTAGTTCGATTCTAATGTTATATATAGTTTCAAAATCGTTGCATGATAAATTTACTATTTGTATTATTTAACACATACTGCTCTCTTCTTCAAATGTAAGATTTTTTCGTGTTTTTGTTTTGTCTCTTTTTAAAAGATAATTTCAAATTTATAATTGTATTAATTATTTTTTTATTAATATATTTGTAATTTAATTACTCATATATGAAATCAACCATTCAAAATAACCTATTTTAACTCTAAAAATATTTGATATTTTGTCATGTATATACCGAGAAATTCATAGTAGAAAATGAATAATGAGCATAGTTTGGAGTTTGCCAATAATAGGTTGTGGTAGTCTTTCTTTTTTCTTTTTCTTTCTAACTGATTTATTAAATAAGGCATTTCTTAAGCTTATTTCTATTGATTAATTAATTAACGTTATTAGCCATTGAAATTGACAAAGCACAGGAAGGAGAACATTTCTATATAAAGTATAAATTTAATTATAATAAAAGATAATACTATATTTTAGTTCAACATAATAATGTTTTCTAACATGGGTAAAAATGAAAGAGAAAAAAATACAACACATTCCATTTTATTCATTTATTAAACAATAGAATGAAAATTTTGCTCCTCCACAAAAAATTCCAAAACAATGAAATGTAATGTTTGTTACATTCTACTCCATTTCAATTCATTAGATACTATTTTATTGCTCTCTACTTCGTTCACTTTAAAATATCAAAACAGAACTTCAATTCATACCAAATTACTTACATATTCATTTCACCTCAAGTTGTATAGTACATGTCCAATTGGTTAAAACCAACGTCAAAAGCCCGAGCCTCTTTGATAATCTCAAAATCCCAAAATATAAAATATTATAATTGCGGATCATTTTATATACTAGCTAAGGACATACAACTATTAGTACCACATGTTTTTTAATACACCAATATTTTCTCAAAGTTTATATTCATGTTGAATGCATCAGGAAATTGTGCATGTGATTTCACGATTTAAAACTTATTAGATGCTATAGCTTAAAAATTATACAAGTAGTATTCAATAAATTTAATGGTGAAAAAGATCATCAACATTATCATCATGTTGGACTTCAATATAAGACTCAAATAGAATATTCATATTTTTGTACTCATTGTTCTCCAAAAAAATATTGGTGTGTTAAAAAAAAGTATGATAATAAATGCACCACAATATAATATTAGAATAAAATTGATGCTTAAATTTGAATATCAAATTAAGAATATAAAATCACCATTTTTTGGATTAAAAGTTAATATTTTTAAGATAAAATTATGATTTGAGACCAAAATTATTATAAAAGTAAAAATAGAAGACTAAAGTTTGATTTCAAAATTAGAGGACTATTTTTGTGAATATGTTAAAACAAGATGACAAAAAAAATGCAACTACGTCTATAAATTTTTGTGCAAATGTATGCTTCTATCATAATAGGATGTTGTAAAAAATATAAGAGACAATTGTGTTAGAGAAGTGTTGTAACTCAATTTTGTAAAAAAAAAAAAAACTACTAATATTGAGCAATTTTTTTTTAATTTTATAATCATTTAATCTATATCTATAATAAAGGGGACATAGAGATTTAGTGTACCTTATTTTTCTAAATAGTAATTACCATTGTAAAAAACAAATACAAAAAAAACCCAAAGAGCAAAAGACAAAAGAGAAAGTTGTAAAAGAAGTATGTGTATGAAAATCAAATCCTCTCATAAACAAAGAAAGAAAAATTAATCACTTTAAGAATTTGATCTTTTTGACTACGATCAACGCACCCTGGCTCTGACTCTGACTATGATTAATGCGCTCTCAACATAATAAAATGTGTGTTGGTATCAGTGACCTCGCAATTAACAGAAAATATATCAGTTTTCGTTACAAAATTAATCAGTATCAAGTGCACAGCGGAATTTAAATTTTGAGGCATGCAAAGTTAGCAATATAGAAAATTAAAGAGAGAGAGTTAGAGAAGAAAACACAGAGATTTATCCTGGTTCGGTTGTCAACAACAACCTACGTCCAGTCCTGAAAATCCAATCGGATTTCAGATTTTCTTCTCCTTCAATAGAAAGAATCAATTACAGATTGTCCAGTTTCCTCCCTGAAACCTATCTATCTTAATGATCTCTTTCCTATTGAATACCCTCTGATCCTTGTAGATACTCGTCAATCTAACACAGAATCACAGTGCGACTCTTTCTTGTTGAACACTCTTCACCCAAGAAAGTAGCCACCAGTTTCTAGCTGGCTTTCTATCAACCCTTTGATCCTTGTAGACAATCGGCAGCCTAACACAAAATCAAAGTACGACTCTTTCTTGTTGAGACCTCTCACCCAAGAAAGTAGCCACCAGTTTCTAGCTGGATTTCTAGCGTTCGTTTGTTTCAAAGATTTATTACAGAATGAATAAAAGAAGTAAAACAAAAGGGTCTTCAATCTTTATGAATGTTGCTCCTCACGAATCTGGATATTCAAGGAATGTTCATGAGCACATTATCATTTCTCTTGGATTGTCAACAAACTGTATTGTAATCTGTAATCACAATTATGAAGTTGTTAGTTTGTTGTTATGAACAGTTGAGAGCATTATGAGAAATTATGAAAGTTATGAATTGTTATATGAATAAAGATTGAAAGACAGTTTATATAGTTTCTGAAAAACCAACTACGAAATCGATTTCCCAATCGATTTTGTAAAGTTATAAAAGGTGCTAAATCGATTTGCCAATCGATTATCGCGAGTCTTGTTTTTCTTTAATCTTGAAACTATACAAGCTAATCGATTTACCAATCGATTCTTTAAAAGCAACACTTTTCAGTAGAACATGTCCAGACTTGTATAAATCGATTGCCTAATCGATTTCTGGGAAACTGTTTCAATAAAAGTATTTCAATCGATTTCTCAATCGATTTGCCAAATCTCAGAGTTCACTGTGTTTTCAAAAAGTTTATTTCAATCGATTTGCCAATCGATTGTGTTCAAAACAGTGGCTCAGTTTTTGATGTCAATCGATTCGCCAATCGATTTAATTCAAAACAGTGACTCAGTTATTTGATGTCAATCGACTTGTCAATCGCTTTGGTAGCATGTTCCTGAAAAGATTTTACCTGGTGTTTAGTTCAATCGATTTCCCAATCGATTGCAACCAAACTTTAACAGAATTGAACAACTCAACAATAGATTGTCCAATCGATTGTATTTGTCACAGGTGAGGTCATTTTTCAAATGATACTTTGTCAATCGATTTGCCAATCGATTTCCTCAGCACTGGAGTGCCACTGTGACTCATCCAATCGATTTACCAATCGATGTTTTACCATCAGGTTTGATTTGTGAAATGTTCAATCGATTTGCCAATCGATTACGCTTTAAATCAGAGGCTACTGACTTGTGCAGTTTTCATTTTTAATTAAGCTAATTGATTGCCTAATCGATTGCACATTTACAAACACTTAAGATTTCCTTACACCCTTGTTATGAAATCGATTTCCCAATCGATTTACATAGTCAGAATTCAACTTTTGTTGATTTCTTGTGTTCCAAGCAATTTGATACAAGTGTGTGGGATTGAATTGGTGTTCCTGAAATTTTGCTCAATTGAAATATTAGATTTATCATATTAAGTATGAATATTGTTGAATTGTGAATTACGTCAAAATTAGGAATCAAAGGATCCAAATCCAACAATGTGTTCATATTGAAATTAGTTTTCGTAAAGAACATTTGATTTAATTTTAGTCCCTCAAATATAAACTATGTGCAAACATATATTATAAAGATTACTTCCAACATAAACAAAATAAAACTTTTATATCTCAACACTCTTGAAGATTCAACACTCTTGTAACTCAACAAAATGATGTAATGACTTCATAAGTTAACACTTTTACTTTGATGGTTCTCTTTAGAATTTATTTTTGTTTTTTGCTTTTAATAAGGTCAAATTCTAGAAGAATGCAAACATCAAAGTATTTTCGGAGAATGTTTGAGATCCTTGTGAAACACATTCAAAGTTTATTTGTGTATTGGGTATTGTTGTCAGTTTGCTTTTAAATGAATTTCATTGGAATAAAAAAACAGTCAAATTCAAAGGTCTAAAATTTAAAATTTTAAAAATTAAGGAATGGTAAAAGTCATTAAATTAGACTTTTCTATAAATCAAATTTTAATAGCTATTAGATATGCTTCTTTATGTTTGAATATATGAAAAAGTTGAATTAAATTTTTTTAATATATTTAATTTGAATTTTGGAGTGTATATATTTATTTTATTGACTAACTTTCTCTTATAAATTTTTAAAATAGGTTAGGAGCATATATATATATATATATAACCAATTTTATAGTAAGGCTGGAGTTTTGATAAATCATATGGTTTGAAAACCAGCCTTCTGGAAAAATCTTTGAGATGACTAATTGAGGATTTCTATTATAGAAATGATCCTCGATTGTCCAAATGTTTTGATAATCTGTTTTGACAAAATATTTTGATTTTGGTTTAAAAATAGTAATTTCAGAATCATTTTAAATAATTTTTGAGGTTTCTCCTTGACAGAGTTATGAAATTATTTTACAGGATGGTTCCTCCTGTAAAGGTTTTGAAATAATTTTTTGAGAAGGGTTTTTTGAAGATTCTCCCCTTTCCTGCCCCGTAAAAGAAGGCAGTTGTTTGGAGGGATTCAATCTCTTGTTGGAGTTGGTGGAGTTTTGCAATTTTTTGGAGTTGAAGGTTTTCTTCAATTGAGTCTTTTATCTCTTGGAAATTGTCAGGACCAGCTATTTGTTGGCTTGCAAATCATTTTTGAATTGGGCTTTGGGCTTCATTTTCTTTGACAACTTCTACCCAAGATCAGATGGGTTTTGCAGATGAGATAGGTTTTGGGGTTTCTTGTGGTTGGTCCTTCTAGACCTCAATTCTTTTGGATTTTCTAGGCATCACTCAAGTCCTGTTTTGTAGAAATTCTCTAGTTAGAAAATCCGGAATTGAGTTTTGATCTCCTTTAATAAATTCAATTTCAAAATAAAAAAATGCTAAGGATTGCTTGCCATCTGGCAAAAATTTGTTTTGATGCAATGTTTTGAACATCTTTTTGTAAAACTTCTTTTGCAGATTTACAATCAATTTGAAGTAAAAAATTTTGGTTGAGTAAATCGCTTTGAAATTTTGCAATGCACATGACTATGGAAAGAATTTCCTTTTTAATGGTAGATTAATTCTTTTGGCAATCATTCCAGTGTGCAGATGTAAACTGTACAATGCATTCTTTGTTATTTGTTTTTTGTTTAAGGATACCCCCATATTATGTCTGAAGCATCTGTTTCAACAATTTTTTGGGCTGATGAGTCAGCTAAATGTAAGCAAGGTATTTAGTTAACTTGTTTTTTGATTATTTAAACTATTTTGGCATGTTCATCAATCCATGCGACAAGTTTTTTCTTTAATCTATCAGGGAGAGGTTTTGCTACCCTATTAATGTTAGGACATAAATCTAATACATAGTTCAAAAATCCCAAAAACCTTTGTAATTGTGTTTTGTCAAGGATTTTGTCAGGAAATTTATCTGCGAAAGATAGGGATCTTTCAATAGGGGTGATAGTACCCCGAGAGATATAATGTCCTAGGAAACGGATTTTTGTTTGAAAAAGATAAACTTTGGATTTTAAAACAATCAATCCATTTTTCTTAGTGATTATTAAAAATGTTCTAAGATGTTTGAAATGTTGTTCAATAGTTTCAGAGAATATTAAGACATCATCAATATAGATAATGCAAAATTTTGAGAATGGATTAAAGATTTCGTTCATAATTCTTTGGAATTATGAAGGGGCATTCTTTAATCCAAAGGGCATTACCGTCCACTCATATTGGCCAAAAGGGGCCGTAAAAGCTATTTTATACCGATCTTTTGGATCAATTTGTATTTGCCAAAATCCTGATTTCATGTCAAATTTTGAAAATACAGATGAAGAGTGTAATTTTTGTAAAAGATCTTTTTTGTTTGGAATCGGGTAACGAATCCATTTTAAAAGGTTTGTAGTTTATGACTAACCTAGGTGTACCTCTTTCTATTTCAGAATTTTTGTTCACATAGAAGGATGCGCAACTCCAAGGCGACCTAGATTTTGTAATTAGACCCTTTTGTTGTAGGTCTTGGATTTCTGCTTTGCAATGTGTTTCAAGTTCATAATTCATTTGGATAGGTCTAGCTTTCGTTGAAATTTGTTTATCGGAAAAGTCATTTTCATATGGTAGGTCTACCATATGTTGTTTTCTGTTCCAAAAAGCATTTGGTAAATCTGAACAGATTTCGTTTTCAATTCTTTTTTGGAGATCTGAAATTTTTTGCTTTATGAAACTATTTTGTAATTGTTGTTCGGTTTTGAGAAAAGAAACATCTTCTTTTAGGAAATATAAATGTTTTTCTTTTCCTTGGATTAAACAATTTAATTCAGTTTTGTAAACAGAACAAACTTTTAAAAGATTTAAATTCTTTGTTCTGGGTTTTTCAATAAAATGGAAAATAATTTTGGCTTGTTTTGTTTTGCAAGAAATACCATTGTAATTGACTGAATAGAGAGTTATCATGTTAATGAAAGGAGTCCCTAAAATGACAGTATGAGTAATATTTTCTAATAAAACAAAAGGAGTTTTGATTAAAACGTTACAATTTTTAATGGAAGCTTCACTTTTACTTTTTATAATCATGTTGGAGTTGTTAGCCGCAACAAGCTTTTCATTAGATTTTTGTAGAAATCTGTTTGGTACAATGCTACTTTTTAAGCAATTTAAATCTGCTCCAGTATCAAAAAGTGCAATTGTTTCAAATTTGAAATCTTCAGAAAAAACTAAATTAATTTTGATTAAATATTTTCTTGT